>NC_029794.2:11867887-11872645 GCF_000816755.2 Arachis ipaensis | reverse complement strand
TTTTAAATATTAATACAAGTTACTATTCATATAAATATTATCTAACCGTATAGTACAATTTATTTATACGTGTACAGTACTATTTACTTTTACAAATATGGACTACTATTGACGTGCGTGTATGGTTATTCGTATAATGTATACATACAGCAGTATTGATTTATACGATACCATTTATATTTACTGTAAGACCCAGAATTTTTAAATAAATCTTATTATAAATTAATTTTAATTTATTTATTTATTAGAAATTTTATTTTTAGAAATTATTTTATTAAAGTTAATTATATCAAAAATTAAATCAAGTTTTGATAATTAATTAAAATTTTACCTAATTTTATAATTATTGAATTATTTTCTATGTTTAAATTACAAAATTATTAATTATGGAATGACAAGAATTTTTATGTGATTTAATTCAAATAATTGATATTTCTATGATTTAATACTTTAAGTTTTAGGAATAAAAAAATATATTTTATTATCTTATAAATTCAATTAAAGAATTTGATTTCAAATCAATTGGTATTTTAATACGACAAATAATATTTTAAAATAATTCTGAGGATTAAATTAGATTTTAAATTAACATTCTATAACCTAATTTGATTAAAATTAACCAAATTCAAATTAATTCCAAAATCCCCAATTTCATATACAAACCCTAACCTTAATTTTACCCTAATCCTTACTCACACTCACCGCCACTTATCAGCACTCACCCTATTCCCCCTTTTCCCCAAACACATACGCAGCAGGCAGAGAGAAAGAAAGAAATGGCAGAAAGGAAAGGGAGAAAACGGGAAAGGAAAAGAGGGAGAGCAGAAGGGGGAAGAGAGGGAGACGGCGTTGGTGGGCATCACTGCCACCGTCGTCGCCGCTGTGCTGTTAGGAGGGAGATCCGAGGGAGAGAGAGAGTGTGGAGTTGAGGGAGCAGAGAAGCACGCCGCCACCTCCAGACGCTGTTGCCGCCGCCGTTCGCGAAGAGGGAAGAGAGAGCTCGCGAGTGAGAGAAGGAAGTCGTCGCGTCACTGTTGCGAGCCCACCGCCACCAAGGGCAGTCGCCGTACCTAAGCTGCAGCGCTATGGAGCCAGCCTCTTCGTAGTCGCCGTTCGCGTCCCATAGCCACCGGTGGAGGGAGGCCGCCGTCGCATCCTACTACACTGTCACCACAGAACCACCGGTCCGTCATTGAGCCGCCGCTGAGAGTCAGACTCGCGAAAAAAAAGAGAGGAATCTCGCGCGTTCTTCTCATCACTGTCAAACCCACCGTTTGTCGCCGCTAGTCACCGCCGTGCCTTATCAGCCGCTGCCGAGCCGTTTCTCAGTCACCGCCGGTGGAACTCCTGTCTTCTCAGTAAGCATTTCGTTCTGGAACCTTTGAAATCAATACTCAGTTATAGCCTATTAGAGATTTTGAGATGTTGGTTACGTAAGGTTGAGTTCCGGTGTTTGCGCGTCGACATTAAGGTTGCTGTTGAGCCACCGGAGCTTCTGGCCGCTATCGGAGCTTCTGCCAGGTCAATTCGGGATTGCAGCTGCTCGGTTCTGCTATTATCGTAAGTATATCTTATTTTGAACCCTCGTCGTTAGTATTCCATTATATATTATTAAAGATTTCGCTATATTAATGATTTAGGATTGAGTTATCAAGGTTGCATGTTACAATTAAAGCTATTGCTGTTATTGCGGAAGTAAGCAAAGCTGTGGATGCAGCCGCTGTTGTTGCGAGCCGAGGGGAAAAAGGGGCTTATCGCGTTAAAATCACTGCGGGCTCGATTTCTCGAGGTAGGGGTTTTTCTTAAATCTATTTTACATTACAGGGTTGTTATAAATTGATATTAACGCGTAAAATACATTTTTGTGATTTCTTGAGTCTTATGAATTGAATTGAGTTGTTCTGGTTGAATGAGATCATTAGTTTGATTTGATATTAAACCCGATTTGATATTGGAATTTGATTTTAAAATAAACTTGGAAAAGACTTGATATTTGATACGGGTTATTTATTGAGAATGATTTGCTATTTTGGAAATGATTCGAAAAGTGTTTGAGGGAATGGTTTGGTTTGAAACTGTTTGAGAAGACCGAGAATTCTTAACTATTGATTGATGCCGTTGGTTGAAGTCGGTTTAAATTGTGATTTATATGATTGGTTGATTGAATTCTGGATTTTGTAATTTCCTTGGGTTGAGTACTATTCTTGTGATAATGGTTGTTGGAAGTGATTTGACTGATTAACAGGTGTTTGGTTTGGTTTGGTTAGGACCCGAACAGGGTGGCAGAATCCGAGTTTTAGAGGAGATGCTGCCGAAATTTTATAAAATTGGAAGTTTTTGTTTGAAGTAATTGTTTAAAAAGATTTAGTTCTTAAACGTTATTTGTTTCGGATTGATTTATTTAGAAAAGAAAGAATTATGTTTTGAATTGAGATTGTTGATTAACGGAAAGAAGGATGATAAGGATTGATTTGAAATATGATTTTTGAATGAATTTGGAAATGGGATATGGATTGATGAATGATGATGATATTGAGAATGGCTTAGATATTGATGAATGATGAATGAATTATTTATGTGGCTTATGAATTTGAAATATCTGAGATACGAGGTTCCCTGGATTAAGTGCCGTGGCTTGCCACCACGTGTACCAGGTTGAAAACTCGATACTCTGTTGACCCTACGACGTACGTGTGACCAGGCACTATATAAATTCCCGGGAATGTTACCCCCATTGAGAAATATTGATTATTTGAGAAAAAGCTATGCATAGACTCTTGGGGATGCACGTCGGAGACAGTCTAAGGACAATTCAGACTTGTCGGGTTGGCTGGATAACCGACAGATAAGCCTCATCAGCCATAGGACAGGCATGCATCATATGCATTTGTATGCTTTGCTTGGGTTTGAACTTGTTTTGGTTTGCCTAATTGCTAAACTGTTCTTAACTGCTACTTGAACTATTTGCTGTAACTGCTTCCTACTTGTGCTTTCCTTGTCTGTTTTACCTGTGGTTGTCCTGGCGTATTACATTTGAGAATGGACTTTGGTGCTGAACTAATGACTGTGTTGTTTGATTGTGTGGTTGGTTTCTGATTGAGATTTGCTTATGAGAAAGGAAAGACTTTGAATTTATGAAAATATTAAACATTGTTTCTTTGAAAAGGTTTTGAACGATTAGCTATTGGATTTTAAACGTATTCATAAGGCAATGATAATCACAGAATCTGAAAACAGTTTTCTTATTGAATATCTTCTTATGACAACTTTAAAATTTCGTGGTGAGACCGTGTGGTTAGGTTCTCACCTCCCCTATAGCTTTACCTTTTCAGGAACCAGATGAAGAAGCATTAAGAAGAGTTATACTACGTTTGGTTTATATGTTGTTGTATTAATTAGATTATTTTCTCCCCTCGTCTTTGTTATTACAAGTTTGTAAGAGGGATAGGAATTGTATGTTTTATACGTATATTATATTGAATTATTATGTAAGGAGTCTTGTATATGAATCTATGCCTGCTTGTAATTTTCTTAAAATAAAATATTTATTTCCGATTTTTAAAGAAATCAGCGATACAGTATCGAGTTACAGGCTCCTATTCTAGTATTTAGTATGTAAAGTAGGCGTAATACTTCTTGCTATCAGAGTAGCGCAGCTGGAAGCGTGATTTCTGATAGTGAGGGTGTTACATTTACGATACTACTTACAAATATATTTTTGTTCATATTTTTTATTGTATTGTAATATCTTGCAAATTTTATTTTATTATGTATATTTTGGTGTCTATTATTACATTCGAATATCTCTAAATTTATGTTGTGAATCAACTCTTGATGAGTCCAAGACAATTTATATTTACATATACGAAGAAAGTCTTAGTTACATTAATATTCACTAAATTCAATAAAGGTTTTAAATAGATATTCACTAAATGTTTTATACTTCAATCTTGAATCATATATTTACTAAAGAGTTAACTATCAATTTAATATTTGAAATAATTTTTGAATTATTTAAAAATATAATAAAAATAATTAATAAATATTATATTTTTTAGGTTTAATTACTCTGTTAGTCCCTATAGTTTCGCGAAAATTTGTTAACAACCAAACAATAATCAATATTTTTCTTAGTTTCTTTTCCAAATTGAATCAGTACTGTATTTTTTAAAGGTTTAATTACTCTGTTAGTTCCTATAGTTTCGCGAAATTTTCAATTAGATCCCTATACTTTTTTTCCTTTTAATTGAGTCCTTGCACCAATTTTTTTTTAATTGGGTCCTTACACTTTTTTTTCCTTTTATTTAGGTCCTTATACCAATTCTTTTTTTTTTTAATTGGTCCCTATAAAATTAAGCCAATTACTACTAACAGAGACTTAATTAAAAAAAAAATTAGTGCAGGGACCCAATTAAAAAGAAAAAAAGTATAGGAACCTAATTGAAAATTTCACGAAACTATAGGACCAATAGAGTAATTAAACCTATTTTTTATAAGTTACAAAAATAATTTTGTATTTAACAAATGACTTATTTATTTGATCTAAATTTTTGTAATAACATTTGAATAAATATTTAGAAAGTACGAAAAATCATTTAAAACAAAATTTGATCTCTAAATTTTTTTATTTTTCAAAAATAATTTGGTCATTCAAACTAAAGAAATTTTTTAAAAAAATCATTTGACATAAAATGATCCAATTTTAAAGATAAAAAGCTATTATTTTTATAATAATATTTACAAAAAATTGTATTAAAA
>NC_029794.2:11867122-11867391 GCF_000816755.2 Arachis ipaensis | reverse complement strand
TATTTAATTTTTTGGTCATATTTTTAAATTTTTTAAAAATTTATTTATTATTAGCATCTTTTGAAATTATTTTTATCAGTGATGTAAATTTTTATAGTACTATTTTAGTAATTTACTCACTAAATTATTGTACCATACTTTTTATATATCCTTTCCGTCTTCTTTATATCTAAATTCAATAAATGTTTTAAATGCATATCAAATTAGATGGTATACATTAATTGTATTTAATTAATTTGGATTGTACCTAAATTGCTAATAAAGGAACC
>NC_029794.2:11855748-11867023 GCF_000816755.2 Arachis ipaensis | reverse complement strand
CGGGGATTGAAATATTAAAGTTATTTTAGATATTGAAGATAAAAGTGAAATAATTAACAGTTGGAGTGTTTTATATTTTTCTGAAATTAAACTTGGGAAATACTATATTTCATCCAAATTTCTTTCAGTATTGTTAGGTGACCAACATTTGCTAGCCAATAATGAGCCTATTTTTCTAAATGTAGTTATGCAACTAACTTTAATTTCTTACTTTTCAATGATTAGATTTATTATCTATCACTCTCTTTTCCTCTCTTCTCATAACAAATAATTCATGGCGTTTTTTTCTTTCATCTTACAGTAGAGTCAATTCAATTAATTTTTGTATGTTGTTATAAGTTTGAGTTATAAGATTCAGAAAATTGTTTATCCACTTACTTAATGGCTTAAGCCATTCACTTGGGATTAATTAACTAAAAAGTTAAGGATAATGCTACACATCTAAATCTTTTTATAAACTAAGTCTAATTAAGTTAAACAATAAGATTTAAAATAATATTAGTCATAACTAATTATTGTTATGTTAAAATAATTTAGTTAAACTTAATTTACAAAGGAAAAAGTTCTACATTCATTGTAAAAATTACATGGATGGTATCCATGTAACTTTCACTCTATGCCCCACTCTCCTATTTGTTATACACGCGCCTTTTATAACATATATAAGGGAATCCTTATTTTGCTCTATCAACGTTTCTCAACGTAAATCTTCTTATACAACGTAAACCTCTTTCGCGTTCTTCTTCGTGTTCTTTTTCTTCTTCTCCTCCTCCTCCTCCTCCTCCTCCTCCTCCTCCTTAAACCTAATTAAAATCGTTGTTCTCCTCTTTCGCATTTTTTTCTCTGCATTATGGATCTGGATTGATTCAACGCTATTACCTTCGTCGTTCATCTTCTTCTTCGTTTTCTTCTTCGATCTACGCTTTTGAATTGAAATAATGAATGAATCAACTTCAAATCAGCTGAATGAGTACGATTTTGATGATTCTTCTAAAACGCATCAATTTGATGAGGTTTGGATTATTGAATTTTGAATCAAATTTAATGGAATGAAATTGCTAATTTTGTTTGAAGTGAATTGAATGGACTGAGGTGATTTACATCTGAATTGAATTGAATTGACTTGACAATATGTAACTGTGAGTAATTATGAGTGTCATTAACTGTGAGTAACTCTGAGTAAATTTGAGTAACTTTTCGGTTTGATAAGTACTAAAGAGGTGGTTCATCACTTTCATGTTTTCGGTTCGGTACGTAGAAAGCAGTCTAACAAAAATTAGACCAACATGTTTTGTTTTCTTCCCTAATCACTATATAATTGTTTCACCGTAATAAAAATTTCGGTTCACCATGCAGACCAACTGTGTTGTGGACGAAAAATTTGTCCCAAAGGTGGGAATGATTTTCAAGACCCTAGAAGAATCTAGAAAGTTCTACAAACATTATTCCAAACTTGCTGGTTTTTTCACCAAAATAAGGAACACGACTCGGGATGGAGACAAGATTAAGAATCAACTAATTGTATGCTCTAGAGAGGGGAGGTGGAAATCAAAGATATCTCCAACTTTGAAGAGAAACCCTTCAGCTGGGTTAAATTGTCCGGCCAGAATTTACGTACACATAATGAAGGATGTTGGTCTTTTGTACAATTTCCAAAGTTGTTTTGAATCACTCACATCCTTGTTGTCCAGACCAGGCTGACATGCTCAAACAACACAGGGAGCTTAGCATGTTCGTGCGTCGCACCATTAAAACCCACGAGGAAGCTGGAATCAGACCTAGCAAAACCTACCAATCATTTGTGGCAGCAGCTGGCAGCCACCGTGACCTAGGTTTTATAGAAAAAGACGTAAGGAATTACATCACAAGAGAAGAACGAAATATTTCAGAAAAAGACAATGCCAAAGAATTTGGGAAGTACCTAGTAAGAATGAAAGAAAAGAACCAAAATTTCTTCTTTGAGCTCAACCTTGAAGGCGATCACTGCATTAAACATGCATTCTGGGATATTTTTAACTAAATCTAAAAGAGTAACATAAATATTTTTAACTTACACTCGTGGAGTTTTAGACGTCTTTCTTGGGAAGATTTTCTTTTTTCTAAAATATTTGACCGGGCTTTCCGGGATATTTTTCCTAAAAAAAATAACAAATTAAAATTAGAAACCAAGATTAAAAGCAGAGGTCTAGAAAGACAATAAATTTATTTTTGGGCAACCACTGAATCGAAAATACGATATGCAGTGAACCAATTTACCTGGTATTGTTTGCAGAATCTACAGAAGGTATAGAGCTTCCTTCTGTCTGTAAGACTTGCTCACTATCAATATTTACAGTTGGCACACTAAGCAATATAAATAAATATTAGTAATTGAATCTAGAGAAATTAGAAAAGGTTGTAGCAAAAGTAAGCCAAGTAAGAAAAAGAATTTAGGAATAATAAACTGAATCTTACGTCTGAGAGAAATCATTTTGTCCCTGTGGAGAGTCAAACTCATCCGGAGCAATGTTTGTTGATTGAGCTCCATCATTTCTTTTCTTTGATCTTTTCTCCCTTATTATCTCCAATGCTCGTTTTCTTTTTTCTGCAGCATTGTCTTTTTCTTGTTCAGTTCTGAAAGTTCATAAAATAAGTATCAAAAAACCTAAAATGTAAGTATCAGTAAAAGAAAATATGATTCGAGAAACTTACTCCTTCTCAGGTTGGATTGGTGTTTTTGCCACTCTTTCTGGTTGTTTTCTTCTTTTTATTATGGGTGTTTTCTCAGTTTTATTTTCTCTGTAAAACAGATAAACACATTGAATTTATACCGGAGACAAGACACTAACGATGAAGTCAACCAAACCCAAAGATAACACCGAACTGAAATAAGTTAAACTGCTAAACCGAAACCTAGAAGCCCATCGAACCGAAAATAGATATATATATGCAATCAACAAAAATACTTACTCATTTTCAGATTCCCTTGGCACAGGCTTTGTTTTCTTGGTGTGTTTTTTAACCACCTTCAATGGTTGTTTTCTTTTTTGTTGTGTTTTTTTTTTATTTCTTCTTCTCTGCAATATATAAGAACAAGCGCATAAGAATTAATTTAAGCAAATACAAATTAAATGAAATTGATATGAAAATTAAACTTACTGGGTTTCGGATTTAGATTCGGAAAGTCTTTCCTCTTCTGAAGAAGAATCCCTCTCAACATTTTTCTTTTTTATTTTTTTTCTTTTTTCTCCAAGTTACTTGTTTTTATTTTTTCTTTCTTTTTTCGCTTTTTGTACAGAAGTCCCTAAAACAGAAACAAAGTCTCAATTAATTAATCATCAAAATAACAATTTAACAATTTGGTGAACCGAATAAAGTAATCATACCAAACCGAAAAATATTCATATCGTGAATAGTACATGACAACTATTTATTCATTAAGAAAAATATTTCTTAATGCAGAAACATTCAAATGAACAAAACTAACAATTACAAGTAGGAATAATAATTTAATTATAACCTAAAATCATTTCAAAGTAAAATTTTTGGGGAATTTTAGTATAGTACTTACCAATGGTTGTGTTATTTCGGATGAAAGCTGTTCAATGATCTTTTCCCTTGTCCAGTAGGCCACCCATGGTGCAGGAGGAGAATCAGGTGCAAATGGGTGGGGAAACTTTGTTTCATGGAAGTATATCAATATTAATACAAAAACACAGCCATCAACAGACTGTTTCTTCCCCTCTCTCTTATTTTCAACTCCTTTCATTAAGAAGTTGAGAACATGCTTTGCCCAATCCCATTCCCTAAGGTTGTCCACATGAAAGATTGGTGGCTTGTAGATTGGGGAGGCCACACTTACCGTTGTGGGGAGCAAAAAGCACTTTTGTATGAAGACAACGAAAGTCCTCTTGAATTTTTTCTGGTTCTCCTCCCCTTCTACACCCATGTCCAGCACATTCCTTGTCTGCTGGATTCAGCTTGTTGTAGTCAACCTTTTCAGGAAAAAGATTCCCTACAATATTTTAATAGGAAAAATAAGACAAAAATGGCCAGTTTAATTATCCGGACACCAATGAACTGAAAATAAGCAGTAAGTGAAAAATGTATCACCTCCATTGGTTATGCCGAGGGCAGCTGCTACCTTCCGAGGAGTTATGTTTATTGTCCCCTGTAGAGTTTTCAGGCATCCTTTCTCTATATCAAACCGATCAAGCAATTCTATCAGCAGTGTATTAGAGACGTTCATTTCTGACATATATGCCAGACCACCAAATCCCATTCCTTCCACAATATCTTTCTTTTCTTAACCCATTTGCATGTACACTGTTGCTATTGCCTTTGTTTGGCATCTGCAATAGTGAGTTTTCTGCAAGTTTTGAAACAGAATGTGAGGATATATTTACAATACAAAATAGATATTATTCAAATGAAAGTGGATAAATATATTTATTCTACTTACGTTATAATGTGCCTTCTCCTTCATTGTTGCCATTTTCTTGTTGTGTTTTGCTGTAATAAAAAATTTTGGTCAATATTTCATTCAATACATCAACAACCACAAGTATGTGTATGTTAAACAAGTCAATTAGCATGCCACAATCCACCGAACCGAAAATTTCTCATGCACAGAACCGAAATCGAAAAGGCTACCGAACCGAAAAATATTCATGTGGTTAATAAATGATGATCAACTTTCAATCAACAAAAATACTATTACAGTAGTATGGCTTATCAAAGTGAAAGAATTGTCACTAATGTAAATTGTCCTAAACAAAACTCATTCAATACATCAACAACCACAAGCATGTGTATGTTAAACAAGTCAATTAGCATGCCACAACCCACCGAACCGACAATCCTTCATGCACAGAACCAAAATAAAAAAGGCTACCGAACCGAAAAATGTTCATGTGGTTAATAAATGATGATCAGCTTTCAATCAACAAAAATACTATTACAGTAGTATGGCTTATCAAAGTGAAAGAGTTGTCTCTAATGTAAATTATCCTAAACAAAACTCATTCAATACATCAACAACCACAAGCAAGTGTATGTTAAACAAGTCAATTAGCATGCCACAACCCACCGAACCGAAAATTCCTCATGCACAGAACTGAAATCGAAAAGGCTACCAAACCGAAAAATGTTTATGTGGTTAATAAATGATGATCAACTTTCAATCAACAAAAATACTATTACAGTAGTATGGATTATTAAAGTGAAAGAGTTGTCTATATGAATTGTTCTAAATAAAACTCATTCAATACATCGACAACCACAAGCATGTGTATGTTAAACAAGTCAATTAGAATGCCACAACCCACCGAATCGAAAATCCCTCATGCACAGAACCAAAATAAAAAAGGTTACCGAACCGAAAAATGTTCATGTGGTTAATAAATGATGATCAGTTTTCAATCAACAAAAATACTATTACGGTAGTATGGATTATGAAAGTGAAAGAGTTGTCTCTAATGTGAATTTTTTTAAACAAAACTCATTCAATACATCAACAACCCACCGAATCGAAAATCCTTCATGCACAGAATCAAAATCACAAAGGCTACCAAACCGAAAAATGTTCATGTGGTTAATAAATCATTATCAATTTTCAATCAACAAGAATAGTGTTCTTCAATGGGAAATAAGTACTGAAGATAGTAACAGAGCTCTAATTAAACTATTCAAACCAATAAGAACAAGCAACTATATCTTAAAGCCCTAGTTATACTGTAAAAATCATTCACAATAGTTCAATCCACTAAACGAACTAAATCAAACCAGTAAAACTGAAATGAAACTAGGCGAAACGCGACATTGCAAGATTTTAAATGAACAGTAGTTTTCTCATACCTTTTGTAGTCTTTGTTGCTGTTTTCATTTGTTTCTGGTTGTTGCTTGCGAAATCTTCTTCTGATTCGTTTGCAGTAGTGATTTCCGCAAAAAATGTGATTGAAGTTTGAGTGATGTTCAGAGAGATTCGAAGAGAGTGAGTGTTTTGGGGTATTAGTTTCGTATTGAAGATGTAACGTTCGTTCATAATGAAGCGCGAATGAAAAAACGATACATTTTTTGTGTGGCGCGTGTTTCTCACTCTGCATTTAATGCGCTTGAAACAATTTAGGCTTAAGCCTATATGGTTATATGGTTATATGAATGTGTAGTAGCCCTGTTAACAAAAAAATTTGGATGTATAGCATTATTCAAAAGTTAAAGTCTTCAATTTTAAAATTCATAGATAAGATTTGAATTTGAAAAATTATATAAATAAAAAATATAATTATTTAAAAAAAAAATAAGCATCTCAAAGAAGTTTAAGGATTATGCAATAAAGAAAGAAACATATTGAAATAATCTGAACCAACACACAAATAGAATCCCTTCCGCTTGTTCTTCTCCCACTTGTGTATATCATTGGTTAAGGTACTCCCAAGTTAAAGGCATAAAGAAATGAGAAGCCTCAGACTCAATTGTGTATAATTGTTCCTTCACAAGGTGCATGTAAACAACCCAATCACCATTCACAAGAGGACTTGGCATTGGCATCACATAGCCAGCATCTCCACCCCAAGGAAAATGATAAGAACCAAACACAGCCTTCCCCCACCCAAAATCCACCTTCTCCTCCGGGAACCTTTGTCCAGACGATATAACGAAAGCCGGCCCCTCCTCGGCGCCACTGCAATAGATCTTCGCCAACCCAGGAACCGGCCGGTGTGTTTCCACCCAGTCAATAAGTCCTAGAAAGTGCTCCTCTGTTACTGCCACCTCCAAAAACTCATGAACCACATTTGCCACCCACCATAATGGTTTCTCCACCAGCTCCTCCACCAGTTTTTGACCAAAGGGTATGGAAAGCACATTTCCAAAATAAGAATTCATCAGTGATTTTTTCCCTTTTTCTCCATCACAACTGCTACCACCACTATCGGCTAGCCTCTTCCTTCCATCCACCACTATGCCCATTTTGGCAACAACCTGCTACATCATTATTAGAATAAATAAATACAAGAATACAATAGATAATAGTTGAAAAGATAGAAAATAAGTGTGGTGTTCAATTGTGAAGTGGAAGGTTCTATGAATTAAAAATGAAAGAGAGAATTAGTTTAACAATCATATCAGGTAATTGACAGGTATCACTCCATAACAATCAATTATTAATTCAGCTGCAAACAAACTAAAAAAATTATTCAAAATTAATTCAAAAGAAATATCCAAAATTAAAAGAAAAACCATCTAAAAACTTAACAAAAAAAGCATCTAAAATCATTGAAAAAACATCCAAAATCTAACAAAATAAACATCTAAAATTATAAAAAAAAAATCTAAAATATCTAAAATTTAAACATCCAAAATTCAAAGGTATTATTTGTTTTCATTTACTTTTTAATGTACATGTGCAAAAAAAAAAATCTGAAACTTCTAAAATTTAAACATCCGAAACATAAGTATAAAAAATATCCGAAATGATGTTTTTTTTTTAATAATTTGCTTTCATTTATTTTTAGTGGTACATTTCTAGAAAAATACTCAAAATCTCTAAAATTTAAACATCTAAAATCAAAGAATAAAAAACATCCAAAATTATGTTTTTTTTTTTATAATTTGGTTTTATTTACTTTTAATTGTATATTTTCAAAAATAACATCCAAAACTTCTAAAATTTAGATATCCAAAATATAAGTATAAAAAACATTTGAAAGTGACACATTCTTTTTTTTACCATAATTAGAAGAGTTTTTTTTACCATGATCTTAGATGTTTTTTTTGTTATGTTTTGAATATATTTTTTTGTTAGGTTTTGAATTTTTTTTAACAATAATCTTAGATTTTTTTTTTATAATTTTAGATGTTTATTTTGTTAGATTTTGGATGTTTTTTCAATGATTTTAGATGCTTTTTTTGTTAAGTTTTTAGATGGTTTTTTTTATGATTTTAGACTTTTTTCTATTAAAATTTTGGATGTTATTTTTCAGAATATAAGAAAAAGAAATATCTAAAAATTAAGAAAAAAAAACATAAAAAAACTATTAAAAAGAATCATCCAAAACCTAAAAAGATGAAACATCCAAAACATAAGAAAAAGAAACATCCAAAATTTATAAAAAAGACACATCTAAAATCTAGAAAAACGACACATCCAAAACTATTAAAAAAACCATCCAAAACTAAAAAGAAAAAACATCTAAAATATAAGAAAAAAAACATGCAAAACCTATAAAAAGGATACGACCAAAACCTAAAAAAAATACACCTCCAAAACTATTTAAAAAGAATTATTCAAAAACTAAAAAAAAGAAACGTCCAACATTATTAAAAAATATATCCAAAATTAAAAGAAAAAACATCCAAATTATTGAAAAAATGCGACAACCAGAGAAATGGATAAAACTTTTTAACGTCTATGTCAGCAACTCAGCATCCTTTCGCTTCTCAACTCTAAAAAAGTGAAAGCGGCATAAAAGAAGCAGAAGAAGAGGAGAAGAGAGATGAAGAGGAGTGAGAGGGTATATTTTTTTAGTGTAAAACTATTTTTTAAAAATTTTTAAATCAAGATTTTTTTAAAAATTAATTGCTTAGTTGTATAGTGTAAGCTTTTTAGATTTTTTCTTAATTTAAAAAAAAATAAAAAGAAGAAAATACCATATCCCTCTTAACTGACATATACTTTATCTTTGTGATATGTCAATATATGATTGGTTGATTCTTTTAACTGTCAATAACTAGAGTTGATTTAAATTGTCTAAATTTAACCAGAATTAATGTTACAACTATAATAAAATCAGTTTGTAATTAACTTATTCTTTAAATCTGTGTTTTGTATTATTTTTAAAAAAATATTAGGCTAGTTCAACTGTACAATAACTACTTCCTTTTCATGCTTTTTTTTAGAAAATGGAAAAAGAAAGGGAAAATTCTTCTCACACCAGTTTCATATTGCCTTCCTCACCTGTCCATTCTCTCGCTACTTAACTTTGTATATATCTACATCATTTGTTGGATGTCACAAATATTTAATTATGCTCAAATGAGCACTATAATAATTTGACGATAATTTTTAATATGTAATCATCTCGTTCTACTTTCTTTCCTTCTCTCTTTTTCCCTAATCATTGTCCCTTGAATTGATGCTTAGCAAAAAGACTAACACTCACTCCACATAATATTTGGATTATATATAAATTTTGGGGGTTTCCTAAATCAAGAAGTAAAATATTAATATAAAAAAATGACAATATATTTGTATAGAAGAGCGCGCGTGGATGTGCATCACAAGGACAAATTAGAGTGGCAAAAACAATAGAGAGAAGGTAGAGAGCAAAGAACCATCGAATTAGAGAGGATGAGTAAGGGAGGCAAGGAAGAAGTTTTTTTTCCTTTTTTAAAAAAACCGTGGAAGAGATGAAGTTTTTCAAAAATATGGATTGGGCTAATATATTTTAAAATGGGTAAAATATATTTTTTGTCTCTAATTTTTATGATTTTTTTAAAAAATATCTGTAATATTGAATTGAGTCTAATTTTAATCTTTGAAATTGATAAATTGCACTAATTTAGTTCTTAAAATTTCAATTATTTTTAATCTCGCACATTTAAAAAAGTATATCACGTTAGTCTTAAACATATTTTTCATCACAGGAACTCAACGCCATAAGTAAGGTAGCTTAGTCCTTGTCACACTGGACATATATAATAACAGTTAGATGACGTGAAAGAAAAGTGTAATTGGACCAATTTAGTTCTTCTCTTTGCATACTTGGAGGTCGAGAATCATAATTAGAGCGCATATATAAAAACCCTCGCACCCAATAACACAAGAACAAAAATAAACTCTAACATAGACTCATGTTCAATAAAAGTAGGATCAAAATAATAAAAATAGAGAAATATCATCGCCAAATATGTATACATTCCAAAAATATCACCAAAAAAAGTTTTTGCCACTTGTCACTAACCTCTGTGAGCAGAGTTACAAATTCTTGCAGTTGTGTTCAACCTCCACGCATACGCTTATACACATTTTTTGAAAATCAATATTCAACCACAAATTTTTTCTCTTCCAACAACCACTAGTTACTTTCAGCTATAGGAAAGAGAAATATTTTTGTTTTAAAGTTTAGAGGAGAGAATACGAAGAGTGATCAAAAGGGTGGAGAAGTAACGTTTTATTACTCTAAAGCCCTAAAATGACATCATTTCAATCTTTCTTTAACGCTAAAACATATATGATGCTGATGTTTCTTTTCCAGTGTGACAAGAACTAAGCCACGTCATTTACAGCGTTGAGCTCTGGTGACGGAAAATGTGTTTGGGATCAACGTGGTGCATTTTTTTGAATTTAGGAGATTATGTTAGAGCAATTGAGATCTTAGGAACTAAATGAATTCAATTCATCAATCTCAAGGATTAAAATGGGGCTCAACTCTTTTAATGTTTAATTTCATTCAAATTCTTTTTAATATTTTTTTTTTATTTAATTTTGTCCTTAACGTTTTTAATTTTGTCTTTAATATTTTAAATAAATTTAACAGTTTTTGTATAATTTTGGTAGAATTACTAACCAAACAAAAGAATCAACTAATTAAAAATTGACCGGATAAATTACATGTTAATTAGGAGTGGACTGGTTAAAAACCACCTAATTATTTTACTTCTTTAAACGTTAGTCATTAAATTAGCTTCTTTTATCTTTCAATATGGTAGTTTTAATTTTACGCATAACACAAACCTTTTTGCCTTTGATGTCTGTTGAAGCTGCACGAGCAACCATCTTCCACAAGAACGCGGAGAATGACTCGAGTTTTGTGTGCTTGGTGGCGCCATTGTCGGTGGCGAGTGAATGCATGTGTTGGAGCTGCTTTGCCGTGACATAGTAAATGCGGCTGAGGAGAGAGGTGGTGGTGGCAGCTGGTGGTGGGAGCTTGGAGATGGGGATGTACATGTTGTGGAGGGAGGGGTGGATGAACCCTGGGCGGCGGGGACTGAGAAGGGAGCGACGGAAGCAAGGTTGCTTGGGCTTGGGCCTGGTGGGTTGGGCCATGTTGGCCCATGATACAAGGAACATGTTTGCTGAGTATGCATCTGCTATTCGATGATCAAATGTGCATCCCACTACTATCCCACCGCACTTGAGTGATGTTGCCTGCATGGTTAAGTACAATTAGTTTGATTTCAATTACGCTTGTTTTGAAGGGAAATTGGGAGAAAACAAAATAAAAAAAATAAAAAAATAATTATTTTTTATTATTTGATTGAAGAGAAAAATTAAAAAAAAAAAAAAAATAATGTA
>NC_029794.2:11852435-11855545 GCF_000816755.2 Arachis ipaensis | reverse complement strand
CTCTTCACTTTTTTTAATATATTATTTGATACCAAAAAAAATATTAAATAATCATTTCTAATCATACAAAATTTAGATGTTAACATTTTTACTTATGAAAGTCAAAAATTAAAATTATACCATAAAAGATGGTTTTTACAAATAAAATTATTCGAACTCTAAAAAACTAAATAAAATTCTCAAATTACCTTCTAATATAATCTAACTCTAATTTCTAATTTTACCTTATACCACCACACCCCCAATTCCAAATTCTACCACCACTTTCATCCCTAACTACTACCATCACTGTCGCCATCACCATCACCATCTTAAAGAGCTCCCTCACCATCAAAACCTTGTTGATCTTGTATGCAACAAAGGAGTCTTGGTCAATCAATGTCCCCACTATATATGCTCGCCGTATCAACCTTCGTCTCAAACTTCACGTCTTTCCTGTCATTCTGCACCGTGAAGTCAAACTTGTTTGCTCCTTTTGTTGCCAAAGTGTTCATAACCCCGTTGTTTGACTTCAGCATGTGCAGTAACTGGTATACTGAAATTTCGTGGTACAGCAACACCGATATCTTCTATATGTCTGTGAGGTTCTTGTGCTTGGGCATCAAACTATTCATGATAGTGTATGTCCATGAGGCAGAACATGGTCAAGCCACCGTCCACGCTATTCTGAAAAGTTGGAAAAGCCTTTGAAAGTCTGAGCAAGTCTGCGAATGACTTGCAACCTTTCTCGAATTGGACATGATGTTGATGATGTTGATCTAGCTAGGGACCGCGGTGGGTGCTTCTGCTTCGGCGGAGCTCAATGCGCTGCTGATTTCGAGGATAGAGATATTGTAAGGGATTTTTTGAAAGGACTTGACGTAGAAAAAGTGGAGTCCGTCGTTGTCTTTGGAGGCGAAGCCTACTTTGCTACCCTTGAGGTTAGTGAGATTGACAGCCAACAATTCCAACGACACTGCCAATGGCCTAAAGCATGGAGGACCAAAAAGCAATAGAGGTGGTAATGGTGATGGCGGCAGTGATGGTGGTTGTTGGAGATGAGAGTGGTGGTAGGGTTTGAAATTGGGAGAGTGGCGGTGTGAAATAAAATTAAAAATTATAAATAAGTTACATGTATTAGAAGATAATTTAAAAATTGTATTTAATTTTTTAGTGTTCGGATAATTTTATCTGCAAAAGTCTATCTTCTAACTATAACTTTAATTTTTGTCTTTTATGGATAGAAATATTAGCGTCTAAATCTTTCTTGATAAAAAAATGACTATTTACTCTATTTCATTTTCTTATTTCAAATTTCACAATCTAAAATTTTATATTCTGGTGTATATTAGTTACCAAACAAAAAATATTCGGTGTATATATATTTATGTGTGTGTTAAAATTTAGATGAGGAAATATCTAATCCTTAATATTATATTTTTGTTTCGACAAATAATTTGTATCAAAAGAGAATTCATAATTTATTTCTTTATTATTTAAAGTATATTAAGCAAATTAGTTTCCAATGAAACAGTTTAATCATCCATCTGCTAGCTAAAGTATTTTTAAAGAAAATTAAAGTCTGGTTTGTCCTTTTTAAAAAATATTTTGTAACTACTTTGTTATTTTTATTTTTACTTAAATAAATTTTTTATTCTTATAAAATGACCGTATTTTAGTTTTGGTTCCTGTACTTATTCTTTGCTGGTTTTGGTCCAATAAAATTGAAAAAGATTTTGGTTTTAGTCATGTTTGTTTGCTTTGCTCCGTTAAATATTAATATGCTAGATTAAATGCTAATACGTAATGTATTTGAGTTTGTCATATTATCGATTCTCATGGCATATCAGCACTTAAAAGAAGAAACTAATAAAAAAGAGCCAAACTCAGAACCTTTTAAATTTCACTGAACAAAAAGATCAAGCAAAATTTTGTAGAAACTAAAAAAAGAAAAAGTTAACTTTTAAATAACCGTATTTTAGTTTTGGTTCCTGTACTTATTTTTTGTTGGTTTTGGTCCAATAAAATTGAAAGATTTTGGTTTTAGTCCTGTTTGTTTACTTTGCTCCGTTAAATATTAATATGCTACATTAAATGCTAAGACGTAATGTATTTGAGTTTGTCATATTATCAATTCTCATGGCATATCAGCACTTAAAAGAAGAAACTAATAAAAAGGAGCCAAACTCAGAAATATAAATAAACATTGTCACTTCTAAATTCATAGTATCATATTTAAAAATAAAATGTTATTATCAATTTAGAAATATAAATATGCAAGTACTATAGTATATATTTATTAAAAAAGAAAGGAAAAGTATACTTTTCATGGGACTATCCCATGCATGTTACTCTTTTCGTGATATGCATAACTAATCATTATGTATTATTGTTAGTTATACTACCTTAATCTCCGTATTAGACCTAGATAATGAATATTATGATTGCTATTTACCTGGACCACAAACACGCCACGCTTCTTCTTGGGAACAAGCTTCCCTTCAATGGAGACATCAGGATTGTACAAGTTGAGACAGTGAAGCTCAATGTCTGCGACAGCTTCAACAAAATCAACTCCACGGTTGTTGCATAGCAACTCGGGTTCACCCGCCGTGTTGGCCACCACTTCGCCGGCAAATGCATAGTAAGACACAAGAGCTTGAGACAGCGATTTCTTCAAACACCCCACCATGGATGCAAAGCTATTCATCACCATTGTGTTGTTGTTCTTGTAGCAGAAGAAGACTCCAACGTCTACCGGAGGAAGGAGTAGATCGAGGTTAGAGAGTGGTAGCCAGTGTTCTTGAGTTGGTAGAACCGCTGCTACCACCTCTTCATTGGTCACACTCACGTGGAACTCTCCAGCAGCACTATCCATTATTAATTATTGTATATATGTATTTGTGTGTAGCTGATTGGCGTACTGGTGAAAATCGTTCTTTGGGTACTATACGGATTTATAGGCAGAAGGTGGTAGATAAGAGAAGATAAAAGAAGACACGGTAAGGTGAGTTGGTTTGATTTTCAGCTAATGTTGGTTCAGCGCTGTTTCTTATTCGTTTATTTTTCATTTTAATTATTAAAAAAAAAAAAGTGATTATAATATAACGAATAACAATATATAGAGGTTC
>NC_029794.2:11843272-11852405 GCF_000816755.2 Arachis ipaensis | reverse complement strand
TTTATGTTGTGTTTGAAACACGATAAAATTATAATTTATTTTATTCTAAATTTAATTTTTTATTTAATTTAAAATAAATAAAAATAAAAATTCAATTCATTTGTAAATTTTTTAGATTTACATTATAAATAAAGTCAAATTTTTAAATTTTTTTTCATCATTCTAGAAGTAAGGGGGAAAATAATAATTTTGTGATATTCAAGAATTTGATTATTAAAAGAATTATGTTGTGTTAATATTGGAAATTAAAGAGACTAAGAGTTTATTTCAAAAGCAATAGTATTGACTTGAAATTATTCATAGATGAAGAAATGTATAAATTTTGTTAGCCACAACAAAAAAGATAAAGCTCAATAAGTTAAGTGAGGACAACAAGAACTAAAGAGTCATTAAAATTTTAAATTTATTTAACTATATTTAAATTTAATTTGTTGATAGAATTTGTCAAAAGATTTTATTTTAATTTGTTTAGTAATACTTTTAGGAGTTTAAAATTTTAAATCAAATATGATCTAATTTAATAAAATTAAATTTGATTTAAATTAGTTACAGTTAATTTTGGAGTAATATCTTTTATTTAATTTCAGCTTTTATAATTTTATTCTAAGAAGATTTGACCCACATTAAGACTTATCTGTTAGAAAACTGTTTAAACATTTTTATAAGTAATTTGAATAGTTTTTTATAAATAAATTTTATGGTGTCTATAATGCACAAATTTTATGTATTCAAATGAGGTGAGTGATTGCTTTACTTGTTGCATGAAAAAATTGGACGATCCAACTTACACTACAAGAAAATGGAGCATTTGTAACAAAAAATTTATATCAAATTTAACTCTTAATGTTGGTCATTACAATTTCGTTCCTTTGATCGAGGTTGTCAATGACAAGTTCTTTGAAGATTTAGTAGAAAAAATCCATCGATGACCTAGGTCACTAAGAATACGTTTCTTAGATGTCTAGTAAAAAAATAGTATCCAACTATCCTTTTAACTTAATCTTTTTGTTTTCATTGTGTCTTTTGTTCCTTTTTTTTTCTTATCATTCTAGTTGAAAAACACTATCCAAATATCATTTATCTTAATCTTTTCATTTTCATTGTGTCTTTGGTTCCTCTTTTTTTTTTCCTTATCATTCTAGATGAGACTTTGGTGAAAATTCCGGCTGAGGTGAGGGTAGATGTTGAGAAACATCTGGGTGCGGCTCAACAAGAGAAAACTCATACGGTGAATTAAAGTCCAAAGAAAATAGTAAAGAGCGAAAACAATAGGGTTAGTTAGAGTTTTCATCTGATGCGAATACAAATCTCACCTTAGATAATTGTATCTCCACTACATGGTCTCTGCAAAGAAACAATTCCAGCAAGACAATGTACTTCAACATCAATTGCATCTGTAGGAACAATTAGAGAAAGGGAGTGAGAATCTATGGGTTTTCCAATAGGATACCAATGGAGGAAAAAGATCGTATATCGGACCCAGGGTAAATCTCTATATCAGGAGAGTCACAGATATACTAGTCCGACTTTAGGATTATAGTCGCAGTCTGTTTATAACTAATGTTATAGTCTACCAAAGCAAGCAAGCAGTAATAACAAGCAAGTAAGACAAGTCACATAACACAGTAACATAGAGAATAAATATAGAATATAACCACAGAGAATATGTGATAAATAATATGATGCATGTTTTTCCTAAACAGGTCATGAGTTTAGTCTGCGCAAGTGTCGATTGACTACCTACAACTTGACATTACTTGGGATCAGACCTAGTGTTAGACAAAAATATTATTTTTATAAGAAAATGATGAAAAAAATAATTAGTCACATGGTGATGTTTCTGTATATAATATCTATATTTATTTTAATTAAAGGTCATTTGACAATTTGGTTATTTATTTGAATTTTTTGAATTGACATCAAGTAAGGAGTGCAAAAACAGTTACGGATGCAATTCAGATTCTCCAGAAATGATGTACAAAGGGTAACTGTCAGTTGGCATTAGCTTAGTCTATAAATAGCGCTTTAGGAACACATTGTAGGGAGTTCAATTCTTTTAGAAAACACTTAGAAACCCAAAACACTCTTAGTCCCTTGGCATCACAGAGTAAAATTGGGAATCTTAAGTAATTCCTCTGAACTCAAACACTTGTAATTTGCTTTTTTCAGTTTCTATTAATAAAATTTCTCTACTTTTATGTATTTTTCTCTTTTACGTATTCTTCTTTTTTATGTTTGTGTTTCTTTCTTCATCTTCTCTTTAATTTCTTATTTGTTTTAATTTCTGTAATTTACTTTGCCTCTGGTACCTTGCATTTATGTGTTTATTTGTTACTTTCATTCTTTTTAATTTTATTTGACGTTACAATTGCGACATTGAGATACCCACATTTTCTTTTAAACATAAAAAAAATTTGAGTAAAACAAATTGGCACGCCTAGTGGGACATTGTCAATAGATTGTAGTTTGTCAAAAGAAAAAATCAGGAGTTTTAAATTTGCATGTGGTTACGTAGTGGAAAGATTATGTTTCCAGAGACCAAAAAATCAGCGTCAATTGACATGTCAAATACATCTGCAGCATCTTCTTCTACTACCAGCGATAAGACTAGAGAAAATGAGTCTGAGAATTCTCCTGTGATTTCAAAAGCAGAGCCTACCTTGCTGTCAGTGAGGCATGATGGCGTTGCCCATGCCCATCCAGGGTTAAATGCAACTCATATAAATACCGTGGGTGGGGTGACCGCCTTATGGCTTGCCACCGGGGTATGCCCCCCATGCATGGTGACACAAGGATTGCCTGTACCTCTCTACTCAACTTTTCAAAATTCTCTTTACCAGAATCCATATGGCATGTCAAATGTACCTATTTCTGGGGTGTCAGGTTCATATATATCACAACAAAATTTTTCACATGCTATTAACATAGGAAATAACAACGCATCTAATTCTACTACACCCACTGTTACTAGGGTAGAGAACTCTAGGCCTGTGTTTTCTGACATATCAAGAGCAATGTTTGTTAATCAACCTAGTCAAACTGTTGGATCTTTAGCAAATATTAGGCAACAGATGGATGAAAGCCACCATGATCTAGTAAACATGTTAACTCATTAAATAGTGACAGTCTTAAATCCTCTTTTAGAAAACATAAACACTAGAATTAAACAATTAAATAGGTAAGTTAATAAAATTGTTACTGTGGTAAATTTAGAAGAAAATAATAACTATGGTTTAGGGATTAATAATGTCAACTAAAATGGTGGAGCAATTCCTAATTATGACGTTCATATGCCTAGACATGGTCAAAATGCTTATGATATGTTGGAAAGACTTAGACAAAAAAAACTTAGGGGCATTATAATCTAGCTAGGAATGTTGAACAAGTTTTAAACCGTTTGGGATTTAATGTTGGTTGTTTAAATAGGCTATGTTTCGTGTCTACTTTTCTTGAATGTGTCCAACAAGCAGAGCTTTCAAGAGGTTGGAAAATTCCAAAATCCCTTACAAAATTTTCTGGAGAAGAAAACGAGTCAACAGTAGAGCATATTGCTCGATATACTGTTGAAATTGGGGAAGCAACTTCTAATGAATATCTCAAGATGAGATATTTTCCTTCTTCTTTAACAAAAAATGTATTTACGTGGTTCTCCTGTAACACCCTAACTTTTAGTACGTCATGATCGTACTAAAGATAAGGTATTACTAATCTACTTTCCTTGTTTACTATTTAATATTAAGCCTTTAGTTCGATATCGCGTTTCAATTTTTAAGAAAATGCCTGAAAGTTTACTTTTATTAATTAAAATCATATATCAAAGATCCTCAAGCAATACTAATCACATAGTTATTAATAATAATAAATATCATACAATAGAATTCAAATAAAACTTAGTTACAACTCCTATCCCTCTACATAAAATAAAATCTTTAATAACAAGGGCGAGAAAATTCTATGAAAGCAACTCAACACATAAATTTAACTCAAATAAGGCTAATATCCGCCCGCGGCTTCAAACTGAATCTTCGAATTTGGGGTGAGAACAAACCACACGTTCTCAGTAGAGAATGAGAATGCCGTAAGAGTAATGAAATAAATTGCAAACAATTAACTTACTTAGTAAAACTATTTTTGTTAAACCTTTGAAAATACTTTTATTTCGACTTTAGATAAGTAATTATTTTTCTTTAAATTTCTAAACTCAAAACAGATTTTAATCACAAAATTAGCCATACTAACCATCTCTCAGCTACATAATCATTTTTCAACCACAACATCTCACCTCAATACATCCGTGAACTAACAGCACAAGTAAGGGATTCAAACCAACATACAAACAAGTCAAACAGCATAATCACAGAGAAGTAATACAAGCAAACATAACCGAATACAAATGTGCAAACAACATGATGCATGTCTATTCCTAACGTAGGCCATGAGCTCATATGTCGATTGCCTACCCGCTCCCGACATTACCCGGGCACAAGTCCCAGATATAGCTTTCCAGATGCATACAATGTGCTTATAAGTCGTACGGCTAGGCCGCATACAGTGTGACTCTCCAAATCAATAAGCGTACATCTGGAAAAAAGTTCTCAGTGTGTGGGCGTCCCCACTTTACATTTGGCATTAAGGCCCAAACAATATCACATCTGCTCTCCTGTGGCAGACAATCTCTTTAAGTTAATATATCCTTTAAATCCTTGTTCTCTACTCTCCTGTGGCAGAGATTCCTTTTCTTTAAAAACTGAGCTCAAAACAACACTTAAAACAAAATCTCTCCTTACAAAATTGGATTTAACATATTATGTTTTTCTTAATAAATCGAGTTTTAAAAAAATAGAATACACCTTTTCTCAACTAAATAAATCTCAAATAATTTAATTTTCTAAAACCAAATCTTTTAAAATAACTTTTCAAATAAAACCTCAGATTTTATAAAATTTCGTCAGCACTTCCCCTAAAACTCGGGCTTAGCCACCCTTTTCGGGTTCCAACTGAACCATTTTCAACCTCTTTTCAATCATTTCTAATAACTCAAACTAATTCCAATATCCACAACATTTATAAATCTGAAATTCCAACTAGGTCCAATGTCAAAATCTTTTCTAACTCTCAATTTATTACTAATAAAATAAATTTTCAATATAAAATCCGTTTCTCAATATAAATAAATATGTAAATAAAATATTTTCTACTATAAAATCATATTTCAAAATAAATTTATAAATCAGATTTTCGAAATAAAACTACTTTTTTGGTTACTTTTACATAAAATCGGGCAGAATCTCCTTTTAAAAATTGAACTTCACCACCCATGGGGGCTCTCTCAGATTCATAACTTCCAAACCAAACTCAAATCCAACTCCATTCAACAATTATCAGTACGACAATTTCTTCAATAATTAACTCATCATATTACAATTTAACAAGTAACACTAATTTAATCACCTTTCACAGCCACAACTCAACGAATTCATCATAATCACACAAAATCAGAATTTTAACAACTTTATCAAAATCAGAAAACCAATATCAACCACAGCCTCAATTCAAACTCATTATTCAGTCATTCCAAGTAATCGTAAATTATTTGCAAATATCCACTAGACTTCCGTAACATTCATAATTTAAAACAGTTAATTTCAAAATAAAACTCTCTACCTCTGTATGAAGTCAAAGTCAACAAAAATTTCGGAAGAACTTTTTGACCGAGCTACTGAAGAAAAAAACGTCAGAAATTATCTGTGTAGATCAAATTTCATTCATTCTTGGACTCAGTTAGAAAGAAATTTTCATGATTAATTTTTTCGAAGTGAATAGAAAGTTAGCCTTACGAATTTATTTTCTGTCAGATGTGCAGAGGGAGAATCCATTTATACTTATTTGGCACGGTTTAGAAACATGAGAAATAAGTGTTTTACTCCGATCCCAAAAACTGAAGTTGTCAAAATGGCTACTAATGGGCTAGAATTTAGAGTTAGAAAAAAATATGTTAATCAACATACTTTAGACCTTTTTCAGTTAGTTGAGAGAGTAAGACAAATAGAGCAAATTAAGAAAGAAAAAGAAAATTTTAAAAAAGGTTCTAAAAAAGTTGCATATGTTGATTATTTTTTCGATAATAGTGATTCAGATGATAAAGAAGTTTATATTGCTGAATTACATGGAGGTCCTCCTTATGTGTGCAAGTCTTTGAAGCCTATTAAAGGAAAAGAAAATTTTTTTTCATATTCCAAAGTTGAAAATAAGACTTATTCTTTTGATATTTCTAAGGCAGATCAAATATTTGAAGTTTTATTAAAAGATAAGCAGCTTATTTTATCGGAAGAAAAAAAGATGCCTTCGGCTAATGAAATAAAGAATAAAAAATTTTGTAAGTTTCATCAGGTATTCTCACACACCACTAATAATTGCGTCAGTTTTAGGAATTTAATACAAAAAGCCATTGAGGAGGAAAGGTTGAAGTTTGAGGATAACACTGTTATGAAGGTGGACACTGAACCGTTTGCTGCTGATTCAAATTATTTTGAGTCATTCAATTTGTCAATCAACATGGTAGGAATTGACGCTACAATGACTAGTGCTCAAGATGAAAATAAAGACCTAAGGATTTTTTAGCAAGACAAGAAGGCAGTTTATCCTCGTCCTGTTGAGGATTTGTTAGATTTTTTATTGAGAATTAAAGAATCTGATAGCACCATTGCTATGTGTCCAACGTGCAGTGCTATTTTTAACAAGGAAGCTGCAAAAGAGTTTGAAAAATACAAAGTTGAAGAGAAAGAAAAGGCTGAGTTGAAAAAGAAGATTGCTGAATGGTGCACGAAATTGTGATCTCCAGGCTCGAACAAATCCTGGTAATGGCTCCAAAGATTGGTGCTCTGATCTTAATTCATAATTGTCACAACTTCGATACAACTAACCAAGGGATCTCATGGAAATGAGCTTCTTGCGCCTCTTGAGCTCCATGACTGGGCTCTCTTGCTTGCTCCATCTTTTTCTTAGTGATGGGCTTGTCCTCTTTGATGAGGATATCTCCCTCTATGTCAATCCCAGCCGAATTGCATAGGTGGCAGATGAGGTGAGGAAAGGCTAACCTTGCCACGGTGGAGGACTTGTCAGCCACCTTGTAGAGTTCTTGAGGTATGATCTCATGAACTTCCACCTCTTCTCCAATCATGATGCTATGGATCATGATGGCCCGGTCTATAGTAACTTCAGACCGGTTGCTAGTGGGAATGATTGAGCATTGAATGAACTCCAACCATCCTCTAGCTACAGGCTTGAGGTCCAATCTTCTTAGTTGAACCGGCTTGCCTTTGGAGTCAATCTTCCATTGAGCTCCTTCTACACATATGTCCATAAGGACTTGGTCCAACCTTTGATCAAAGTTGACTCTCCTTGTGTAGGGGCGTGCGTTCTCTTCCATGTATGGCAAGTTGAATGCCAACCTCACATTCTCCGGACTAAAATCTAAGTATCTCCCCCGAACCATAGTAACATAGTTCTTTGGATCCGGGTTCTTACTTTGATCATGGTTCTTGGTGATCCATGCATTGGCATAGAACTCTTGAACCATTAAGATGCCGACTTATTGGATGGGATTTGTTAGAACTTCCCAACCTCTTCTTTGAATTTCATGTCGGATCTCCGGATACTCATTTCTTTTGAGTTCAAAAGGGACCTCAGGGATCACCTTCTTCTTGGCCACAACATCATAGAAGTGGTCTTGATGGGCTTTGGAGATGAACCTTTCCATCTCCCATGACTCGGATGTGGAAGCTTTTGTCTTCCCTTTCCCTCTTCTAGAGGATTCTCCGGTTTTAGATGCCATCAATGGTAATGGAAAAACAAAAAACCTATGCTTTTACCACACCAAACTTAGAATATTGCTCGCCCTCGAGCAATAAACAAAAGAATAGAAGAAGAAGAAGAAGAAATATGGAGAGGGAGAGGGAGATGTGGTTTCGGCCAAGGAGGGTGTAGAGGGGTGTGTTGTGTGAATTTGATGAAGAATGGAGGGCTTTATATAGGGAAGGGAGGGGGGGTATTGGTTCGGCCATATGGGTGGGTTTGGGTGGGAAATTGGTTTTGAATTTTGAAGGTAGGTGGAGTTTATGAGGTAGGTTTATTGGGAAAAGTGGGTGGATGTGAGTGGTGAAGGTTTAATAGGGAAGAGGGATGGAGGTGATAGGTGAAGGGTTTTGGGGAAGAGTGTTTATTGGGAAGAGAGGATGATTGAGAAGAGAGAAGAGAGTGAGTGGAGGTAGGTGGGGATCCTGTGGGGTCCACAGATCCTGAGGTGTCAAGGCATTTACATCCCTGCACCCATTAGGCATGTAAAAATGCCTTCGTACCCAACTCTGGGCGTTCAGCGCCAGGTTGGTGGCCATTTTGGGCGTTCAACGCCCAATTGTGTGCCATTTCTGGCGTTGAACGCCAGAACCATGCCTGTTCTGGCGTTCAGCGCCCAGAAGCTGCCCATTTTGGGCGTTCAGCGCCAGAACCATGCTCTGTTCTGGCGCTGAACGCCAGACAGATGCTCCTCCAGGGTGTGATTTTTCTTCTGCTATTTTTGATTCCGTTTTCAATTTTTATATTTATTTTGTGACTCCACATGATCATGAACCTAAGAAAACATGAAAAACAATAAAAATAAGAATTAGATAAACATTGGGTTGCCTCCCAACAAGCGCTTCTTTAATGTCAATAGCTTGACAGTGGGCTCTCATGGAGCCTCACAAATGTGCAGAGCTTTGTTGAGACTCTCCAACACCAAATTTAGAGTTTGGATATGGGAGTTCAACACCAAACTTAGAGTTTGGTTGTGGCCTCCTAACACCAAACTTAGAGTTTGACTGTGAGGGCTCTGGTTGACTCTGCTTTGAGAGAAGCTTTTCATGCTTCCTCTCCATGGTTACAGAGGGAGATCCTTGAGTTTGAAACACAAGGGAGTCCTCATTCCATTGAAGGAATATTTCACCTCTGTCAACATCAATCACAGCTCTTGCTGTGGCCAGGAAAGGTCTTCCTAGGATGATGGATTCATCCTCTTCCTTTCCAGTATCCAGGACTATGAAATCAGCAGGGATGTAAAGGCCTTCAACCTTTACTAACACGTCCTACACGTCCT
>NC_029794.2:11841555-11842426 GCF_000816755.2 Arachis ipaensis | reverse complement strand
TCTAATGAGATTTTAGCAGCTTGCACCCCATAGATTCCCAGTTTCTCTATTACAGAGAGGGGCATGAGGTTTATTCCTGAACCAAGGTCACACAGAGCCTTAAAGATCATGGTGCCTATGGTACAGGGTATTATGAACTTTCCAGGATCCTGTCTCTTCTGAGGCAATGTCAGTTGATCCAGATCACTTAGTTCATTGATGAACAAGGGAGGCTCAGCTTCCCAAGTATCAATGCCAAATAATTTGGCATTTAGCTTCATGATTGCACCAAGAAACTTGGCAGTTTGCTCTTCAGTAACATCCTCATTCTCTTCAGAAGAGGAATACTCATCAGAGCTCATGAAGGGCATAAGGAGGTTCAATGGGATCTCTATGGTCTCTAGATGAGTCCCAGAGTCCTTTGGTTCCTCAGAGGGAAGCTCCTTATTGATCACTGGATGTCCCAGGAGGTCTTTCTCCTTGGGATTCACGTCCTCTCCTCTCCTCACAGGTTCGGCCATGGCGCTTATGTCAATGGCCTTGCACTCTCCTTTTGGATTCTCTTCTGTATTGCTTGGGAGAGTACTAGGAGGGATTTCAGTGATCCTTTTACTCAGCTGGCCCACTTGTGCTTCCAGATTTCTAATGGAAGACCTTGTTTCATTCCTGAAATTTACAGTGGCTTTAGATAAATCAGAGACTAGATTTGCTAAATTAGAAGCATTTTGTTCAGAGTTCTCTGTCTGTTGCTGAGTTGATGATGGAAAAGGCTTGCTGTTGTTAAACCTGTTTCTTCCACCATTGTTAAAGCCTTGTTGAGGCTTTTGATCCTTCCATGAGAAATTTGGATGATTTCTCCATGATGAGTTATAGGTGTTTCCATAAGGTTCAC
>NC_029794.2:11810245-11841227 GCF_000816755.2 Arachis ipaensis | reverse complement strand
AATTTTCGAATTTGATGAGAGAAAAAGGGAAAGATTTTTTTTTTATTTTTGAATTTTTATGATAACATGAAAATTATGCAATGCATGAAATTTTTAGATCAAAACAATGAATGCATGCAAGAACGCTATGAATGTCAAGATGAACACCAAGAACACTATGAAGATTATGATGAACATCAAGAACATATTTTTGAAAAATTTTTAATGCAAAGAAAACATGCAAGACACCAAACTTAGAATTCTTTAATGCTTAGACACTAAGAATTCAAGAATGCATATGATAAACATGAAAAGACTCAAAACAAAAAATCATCAAGATCAAACAAGCAGACTTACCAAGAACAACTTGAAGATCATGAAGAACACTATGAATGTATGATATTTTCGAAAAAAATGCAAGATGCATATGCAAGTGACACCAAACTTATGATATGACTCAAGACTCAAACAAGAAACAAAAAATATTTTTTATTTTTATGATTTTCTAATTTTTTTGGATTTTTTTTCGAAAATTTATTGAAAAGGGAAAATAAGGATTCCAAAATTTTTAATATAAATTCCAGGAATCTTGCCATGTTAGTCTAAAGCTTCAGTCCAGGAATTAGACATGGCTCACTAGCCAGCCAACCTTTCAATGAAAGCTCCGGTCCAAAACACTAGACATGGCCAATGGCCAGCCAAGCTTCAGCATTTAACACCAGAGTATATTGCTCTTGATAACAAATTGCTGCTCATCATTTATCAAGTATGTAAATTACCTCTGATGGTTTGGAAGCCTCAGTCCAAAAGAATTTAGATATGGCTTTACAGCCAGCCAGGCTTCACATGCTTCATGAAACACTAGAATTCATTCTTAAAAATCTTGAATAAAATTTTTGAAAACATTTTTTTTTTCGAAAACAGATGAGAGATTCTTGAAAATATTTTTGAAAGATTTTTTTTTTGAAAAGAAAACAAAAAGAAAATTACCTAATCTGAGCAACAAGATGAACCGTCAGTTGTCCAAACTCAAACAATCCCCGGCAACGGCGCCAAAAACTTGGTGTTGTTGCCGGATCCGAACTTGGCACTGATGTTACCGGACCAAAAGCTTGCCGAAAACTCAAACAATCCCCGGCAACGGCGCCAAAAACTTGGTGTCAAAATACAATCCAGGATCCAAAGGTGGTCAAAAAGACGTCTAATACAATAGTAAGAGGTCCTATTTATAATAAACTAGTCACTAGGGTTTACATGAGTAAATAATTGATGCATAAATCTACTTCCTGGGCCCACTTGGTGTGTGTTTGGGCTGAGCCTGAGTGTTGCACGTGCAGAGGCCATTTGTGGAGTTGGACGCCAGTATTTGTGCCCGTTTGGGCGTTCAACTCTGGTTTTGGATCCTTTTCTGGCGCTGGACGCCAGATTTGGGTAGAAAGCTGGCGTTGAACGCCAGTTTACGTCGTCAATTCTTGGCCAAAGTATGAACTATTATATATTGCTGGAAAGCCCTGGATGTCTACTTTCCAACGCAATTAGAAGCGCGCCATTCTGAGGTCTGTAGCTCCAGAAAATCCACTTTGAGTGCAGGGAGGTCAGAATCCAACAGCATCAGCAGTCCTTCTTCAACCTCTGAATCTGATTTTTGCTCAAGTCCCTCAATTTCAGCCAGAAAATACCTGAAATCACAGAAAAACACACAAACTCATAGTAAAGTCCAGAAATGTGAATTTAACATAAAAACTAATGAAAAAATCCCTAAAAGTAACTAGATCCTACTAAAAATATACTAAAAACAATGTCAAAAAGTGTATAAATTATCCGCTCATCACTGAAAAAGAGAATGAAACTAATGAGCTAAAACGAAAGATAGCTGAGGAAAAACAAAAGTTGGGCGGTCAGACTTCTTTGAACAAGTGTGTCAACAAAGCTAGGATACAACCTATGAACCAGAAGATGAAGACTGTAGTCATGATTGATGAAAAACTCGATGTATTTTCTTAAAAGACAAGGGTTCTTCCCACCAAAATTTCAAACAATAAATGGGTCCAGAATGTGAAAAATGTGCAGAATCAACCTACTGCTTTCTCAAGAGGAAAAACCAAGTGGGTGAGGCCTAGACCTTTTAAGCCCAGGTACTACGAGTTCTAGTTATGGAACATGAATCATGCACAAGATATAGGTAGTGTATATATTCTAAAAAATATACATATTTCCTTAAAACCAATTTATTCTTGTTATAATCCTAACATGCAGCAGGTTCCTAGTTATTCTCCTTGACCAAATTGTCAAAATATTCTAAAGTATTCTCTTTTTACAACTTTTGAGCAAAAAGAGAATATATCTGAGTATGTTCTTTTAGATCCATATAAGGGACATGGAGCAGATTTTCCTCCTTTGCTAACCATGGCTAAATTTGCAGAAATAGAAAATTCTTCTACTCACCCTAAATGCAATAAAAATATAAAGAAAAATCTGGCTGCAATGAAGGTAATGGTTGAAAACAAGAGAAAAAATATGAATATTTAATTACTGATTATTTTGAAATTGATTTTGATGACAACTTAGAAGCGATATTTGGTGTTAAGCAACCTATAGCTATGGTATCAATACTCCCCGAGGAGTATAGTCAAGTTCGGAAAGTGGAATCATTAGAAGATGATTGTTATGATATCTTTCCTAGAAGCGAATGCTTATTACTAGATGACAATATGTGTGGTGGAGGATTATTTGAGAAACCTACTGAAAATGAGAAGGAACATTTGTGTCCACTGCATATCAAGGCTCGTGTTGATGAAAGGATAATCAATAAGATTTTGGTTGACGGGGGAGCTGCTGTCAATCTCATGCCTGAAAAAATGATGAGAAGGCTTGGGAAGACTGAAAATGATTTTATCAAAAGTAGCATTGGGGTGACAGATTTTAATGGAAGGACTTCTTTTATTAGAGGTGTGGTTCTACTGTCAATTGAGGTTGTTTCTGTCAATAGGCCAACTCTGTTTGTTGTTGTTCCATCTAAAGCTGATTTTAAGTTACTTTTGGGACGTGATTGGCTTCATGAAATGGGTGCTATTTCATCCACTTTACATAAAAAACTGATTTTCTGAAATGAAGATGGAGGAGTGGAAGAAGTTCTTGCTGACAATAGTACCTGTTACTATGATGAGATGCATGTGGAGTTCAGGATGTATAATCCTGGAGTCAAGCGACTGACGATTGACACCAAGGCATTTAATCCTGAAAATATTGAGATGTGCAAAATAGATGTGAATAGTTTTATTTTGGTCCGTAAAGCTCCGGGGTGGATACGGCCTCAAAAGAGGCTTAGATGACGAGGTTGACGAGCCAACTAGCTCGGCTGTCAGCCTATATGATAGACAGAGAAGGGTGCATTGATAGTGTACCTTATGATTGTATATATGATGATGGTATTTTAGGTTTTGAAAAAAATAATACTAACAATGTGAAAAAAATTGAGGTGCAGGATCTTTTGGAGGAGGTAGATATTGGTAACGGTGATTATCCTAGATCAACATATGTGAGCAAGATGTTGCTTGAAGATTTCAAAAAAGAAATGGTGGAGATATATTAAAGGAATATTGTGTCTGTTTTGCATGAGATTATGAAGAAATGCCAGGTTTGAGTCGTGAATTAGTAGAGCATCAATTGCCATTAAAGGCCAATGTCAAACCTGTCAAGCAGCCACTAAGGAGATTTACTCTTGAAGTCGTGCAGAAGATTAAAGAAGAGATTGAAAGACTTCTTAAGGCTAAGTCTATAAGAACAGCAAGGTATGTCAACTGAATTTCTAATGTTGTTCCTGTCATGAAAAAGAATGGAAAATTAAGGGTTTGCATTGATTTTAGAGATTTAAATTCTGCAACACCAAAAGATGAATATCTAATGCCTATAGCTGATATGTTGATAGATTCTACTGCTGGTCATAAAATTTTAAGTTTTATGAATGGATATTCAGGTTATAATCAAATTTAGGTGTCCAGGTACTTTAGGAACTTTTGAATGGGTTGTGATGCCATTTGGGCTCAAAAATGCTGGTGCAACTTATCAAAGGGTGATGAATAAAATTTTTTATGACTTTCTTAAAAATTTTATGAAAATTTATGTTGACGATGTGTTTGTCAAATCAAATGCTCAAATAGAGCATCTAAAAAATTTAAAAAAAGCATTTGAAAGAATGAGAAAGTATAAATTAAAAATAAAATCCTTAAAATGTGCTTTTGGTATGAGTGCAGAAAAAAGGGATTGAAATTGACAAGAACAAGACAAAGGCTATCTTAAAGGCTCTTTTTCCAGCAAACAAAAAGCAACTACAAGCATTTTTAGGGAAGGTCAATTACCTTTGAAGGTTCATTTCCAATCTGTTAGGAAAAACTAAGGTTTTTGCACCTCTGATCAAGTTGAAAAAAGAGGAAGGGTTCCAGTGAAAAGCAGAGCATCAAAAAGCTTTTGACGACATCAAGTAGTACTTGACTAATCCTCCTATTATGACACCTCCAAGGCACAGAGCACCTTTAAAACTTTACGTGTTAGCTTCTGAAGTAACAATTGGTGGAATGCTGGCTCAAGAAGATGAGGATGGCAACGAAAGAGTAATTTATTACCTAAGTCGTGTGCTAAATGATGTTGAGAGCCGTTATTCTCCAATTGAAAAACTTTGTTTAGCTTTATATTTTTCTTGTTTAAAACTTAAGTATTATTTAATTCCTAGGAATTTTTATGTAAATTCTAAGTTTAATGTTCTTAAATATATGTTGTCTTCTCCAATTTTGCATGGCAAACTAGGAAAGTGGATGTTGGCCTTAACGGAATCTTCTTTACATTTTGTTCCTGCAAGAGCCGTTAAGGGACAGGTTTTAGCTAATTTTTTGGTTGACCATTCTTGTATTGACATTGATAAAATTTTACTAGGTTTTGTTGGTTTGATGCCTTGAAAAATATATTTTGACGGTTCATGCCATAAGGGTGGTGTTGATATAAGAATTTTAATTATTTCTCCAAGTAGCGAGCCAAGTAAATTCCTCTTTGAATTAAATTATTCATGTGCCAACAATGAGGCAGAGTATGAAGCGTGAATAATGGGACTGGAATTATTATTAGAAAGAGGAATTAAAAATGTGGAAATTTTTGGAGATTCATAGCTTGTAGTCCGTCAAGTATCACTTGAGTATAGGTGTGTTAGTGAAAATTTAAGAAAGTATTTCAATGTGGCTACAAAGTTATTGAGCGAGTTTGACAATGTCATTGTAAGGCATGTTCCAAGGGAGTTAAATCAAGAAGCAAATAAATTAGCTCAAATTGCTTCAAGATATAAGATCAAGTCCTCAACATTAGAAAAATTGGTAAGGATAAAGGACATATTTATGCCTTTGAGAGAAAGAGAAGTGTTGTTATTAGAAAAACTAGACCCAAAAGATTGGAGAGTACTAATTGTGGAATATCTAGAAAATCCAAGTCTTAGTGTCGATAGAAAACTTAAATATAGGGCTCAAAGTTATGTTCTAATGAATAATGTCTTGTTTAAGAAATCTGTTGATGGAAATCTCTTGACATGTTTGGGAGAAAAAGAAACATATTTGGCTCTTGCAGAAGTGCATAAGGGAATTTGTGGTGCCCATCAGTCAGGGAAAAAAATGAAATGGGTGACAAATAGGAGAAAATTGTATTGGCCAACTATTCAAAGAGATTGTATAAATTATGCTAGGTCCTGTGAGGAATACCAAAAACATGGAAGCCTTTAACATATTCCAGCTTTAGAATTGCATGTTATAATTAAACCATGACCGTTTAGAGGTTGGGCTTTAGATCTGATCAGAAAGATTCACCCACCTTCTTCTAAAGGTCATAAGTTCATTTTGGTTGGTATTGATTATTTTTCTAAATGGGTAGAGACTATCCTTTTAAAGGAGGTGACTCACAATGAAATAATTGATTTCATTAAGGAGCATATTGTGCATAGGTTTGAAATTCTGCAGTCTATTATCACTGATCAAGGAACCACGTTTATTGAAAAAAATATCATGGAATATGCCAAGTCTAGGGATATAAAAATGCTTTCTTCTACACCGTATTATGCCTAAGCAAATGGACAAGTGGAGGTAGTATGTCAACAAATGCACATTTGATTTACTTTGACAACACTTGAGGCAAATGCACACGAGATGGCATGCACCAGTGCAACCTGATATAGACAGATATGGAGGTCATCTCAAATGAAATACAAAAGAGGTCACTGTGATTTTAATAATTAGTTTAGTATGAAGTAATGTAATAACTTCCTAAAGATAGCAAGTGTCAATCAGTCTACAAAAAAAAAAAGATAGGGTGCATACAAAAGCAAATAATAAAAAAAAAACTCTAAAAGTTAAAAAAAGTGAAGATTGCAGGGACATATTAAAATGACAGAAGTTCACATAATAAATACAAGATTAAACTTCAAAGATCTCTTTCAAATGAGTAACTTCAGTTTGGAGAGCGGTTTGGAAGTTCCTAGCTTCTTTTGCAGCTTCATGTGAAGAAAGCATCTTCTCTTATAAGAAAGAGATACTAATAATCAGGCTAAATGAAATGTCATACCTTATTAGTTTTGGGGTTAGGTGTAGGCTTATCAAATGTGGTAGAGATCAGATCTTCAGTGTTAGGCACAATTAGTGAAGTGGTAGGAGCCGCAGTGACCTAAAGCAAGAAGTGAAATGAGGACGAAGGTAACTAATGAGATTAAAAATCATCATAAGAGACATCATCATCATTTAAGTTCTTTAAGATAATGTTATTTTTTAATATGGAGGATGTGAGAATATATGAAAATACCTGAGAAACAAGTTTACCACTGAGGCAAAGGGCATCGACAACATTATCTTCCGAAGATGAGTTACTCATTGCTTTATCACTCGACGAGTTGCTCTCGTTTTTCTCTTTATTATTCTGAGAGACTACTGGTCCATTAAGGTTGCCATTATATGTATTTGATGTGTCATCCTTATCATCACTATTTGAAGATGTTGACACTGCAATTGGTTCAAGTCTTCTTTTTATCCGGCGGCTTGAGTAATTAAAATTGAGTTTCTTTTGTTCTACAAGTCTACCAGAAGTCTTTTTCAAAGGAGGATTGGCAACAAGTGAGGTAGTTTTTTCTTCTGTAAAAAAAATATAATAATAATAAAATAATTAAAACAGGTGCCATTGTGATATTCTTAGAAGGCATTATGCACGAAGAAAATAACATTAATAACAATAACACAGAGAAGAGCATAATTTTTTGAATCTAATGAAAAAATAATTTAGTTATAATTATCTTTTTTGACGATTGATACTCTTCTCACTTGTTGCATTACAAGAGCAGTGGTCATCCTTTGATAACAGGTACTAAAAGTGGCCTTAATGGAAGAGTAATAGGTTTTTCACCAAGAGAAGAATGAATATGTGGTCAATAGACAAAGTTTAAAAGCAAATTAGTGAAATTTATTTATCAACGAAGCATTGTCCTTCTAAAAGTTCAACAGATCTTCTAGTGAAGTGGCTTTGATATGCAAAGATTGAGACTCTTGAAGATGGTAAAGAGACGGAATGGCTTGAGCTAACCCAAACTGTCTAGAAACGGCATTTGGCATGTAGACTGCTGTTCTTAGGTCATCTTCACCTAGGAACCAGCAAAAGGTAGTTGGGGAGTCAAGAATTGTGACCAAATAGTGATACTTTCCTTTTGTGATATCTTAGCTGGAGTAAGAGATTGCATCAACCATTTCAGACCAGTTTGATAATTAGCAAAAGGAGTTAAATTGATGTTGTGGTCTTTCTCTGGCAAGTAATAGAAAGCACAGAAGAAGTGTTTCATTTTATCATGTGAGGCCATCAACTTGTCAGAAAAAACTAAGTAGAGCAGATGGTGTCTTGCAATCACAGAATCTGTAGGAATTTTTTGGGTCAAACGTGATTGTAGCTCAGACTCAAAAATGGCAGACAGCCACAATTGAAAAAACCAAACGGGACCGTCAACATTAGTGATTCTCTTTTTCTTTCTCATAAGGTCTGTGATCCAGAGCGAGATATTGTCGAGCCAGAAACAATTTGGCTAAATACAACTTCCTACCATCGGCTAACATAATAGCTAATGGGAGATAAGTGACTTTGACTTGAAGACTCTGGACACAGAAAACAACGCCACTCAACTAATAGGGAAGAAAGGCTACGTGCTCATTATCAAAAACAGGTTCTTCATCTTGACATTTGTTATTGAGAATGAAGCTTTGTAGGTGGTAGAAAAGATAGCAATGGAATACTTAACTCCTGTGGTCGACTTGGTAGTAGTTAAAATTTTCTCTCCCAAGGGAGGTAGGCCAGTTATAGCAGCTACATCCAGAAGAGTAGGCGTAATCATACCGTATGGGGTGTGAAAAGTATGATAAGTCTCATCGCAGAAATATAATGCACCTCCCATTAGTCCTAATTTGACAGTGTAAGAGTTTTTACTAAACTGAATTAGATCATATATTCCAATTTCTTTCTACAGGGTCATTTTCTCAGTTTTAACCCTATCTAACTAAGTACAGTAACCTCCAATGTTGGTCTTTGGGAATTTATGAATAGCCTGTTGTTGGAGTTAAAGTATCTAATGGGAATAGAGTCTTGAAAAGCAACGAATTTTCTTTGAGAGTGACCAAGAAAAAAGAATTTTTAATCTTGCTTGTGACTTTGGGAGAGATAATAGGGTCGATGAAAGCTGAGTCTACACCGTCAATGGTGAAAGGGAGTAGCACTTGAGATTCTCATATTTTTTATTTTGAGGCCTCTAGTTCAGGAGCAAAATCTTTGCTGTTTTTAACAACAGGCTTATCACAAATGACCACTTTAGATTAAGAAGGAAGACTTGTTGACGGATGGTGGTTTGAGGTTGCCATAAGAGTACAGATTGAAAAATCTAAGTATTGGGTGTCGAAGTTGTCAATAATCAACAAACAATCTGTAAAGGTAGAAAGTAATGCATAAGAAATGAATAAAAGTTGAGCTTATATGGGTTTAATTTGGTTTAAGCAGTTAGCAAGGACTTCACATGGAACAAGGCTTAATACTGTTTGCCGATACTCATGATATATATTTGGGATTTTATCATAAATTTACAATAAGACCAAAAAGAAGAGATGCCTCTCTAAAAATTAGAACATCCTAATATTTTTCCAATTCAAAAGGACTAAGATAAAGAGCATTTGAATTCCAGCACACATGAACATACCCAAGAAAGTAATATGCAATTTTTGGTTCATAAAATTTAATACAGTGGAGCATGCATGAAGTGTGAAGAATAGAGAACATATTGAACAAGATCATAGTTAAAAAAAATTCATCTATAATTGTAAATATCAGCAATTTACCAAATAACATAATTAGCTCATAAAGTCATATTGATCAAATTAAGAGAATGAACATAAAAAAAAAAAGATGAAAAAAAAGCAACATAGTAGAATTGAAGAATAAGGACACTCAAATCTTAATTTGAGTCAAAGAATGTAAAAAAAAAAAGAATGCTCTTTAGGGTAAGATTCTAGTACTCATAAATAACACTAGATATTATTCACACCATTTTTGGGAGTTAGGGTTCCTCTAAATCAACAATAAAAAAGAGAAAGATAAAAATGGAGTTAGCAATTAAATCTTACCTGAAATATCATAAGATCTAGGTATACTTGTGAATGGAAGTAGCCCACCTTAATAGATGAAATTTGGAAGAATGGGAGACACAGACATATTCTAGATATAAAATTCTGGGTGTTCAAATACTAACATATTTTCTCTCACACAAATATTACAAGACGATAGAGTATTGAGCTGTTTTATTTTTGTTTAGTTAAAATAAAAATAAATAAATAGATAAATAAATAAATAAAAATAAATTTTTTATTTGACATCATCTCCCTTTCTCCATCATGGAGCTAAGTGGAAATGAACAGTCCAGGAGGACTCTGGGGTCATATTCGACAGTTTGGTTATTTATTTGGATTTTTTGAATTGACATCAAGTAAGGAGTGCGGAAACGGATGCAATTTAAATTCTTCGGAAATGATGTACAAAGGGTAACTGTCAGTTGGTATTAGGTTAGTCTATAAATAGCGCTTTAGGAACACATTGTAGGGAGTTCATTTCTTTTAGAAAACACTTAGAAATCTAAAACGCTCTCAGTCCCTTGGCATCACAAGATAAAATTGGGAATCTTAAGTAATTTCTTTGAACTCAAACACTTGTAATTTGCTTTCTTTCAGTTTCTATTAATAAAATTTTTCTACTTTTACGTATTCTTCTCTTTTACGTTTGTGTTTCTTTTTTTATCTTCTCTTTAATTTCTTATTTGTTTTAATTTTTGCAATTTACTTTACCTCCTACACCTTGTATTTATGAATTTATTTGTTACTTTCATTCCTTTTAATTTTATTTAATGTTACAATTGCGACATTAAGATACCTATATTTTCTTTTAAACATAAATAAAATTTAGGTAAAACACCTAGATATGGCTTTCATTGTACCTATTATTAAGCATACATATCAGGATGGACAAAATTATAACGAATCTAACCGGATAGTTAGCAACGGTTACAAAGCTTGATGCCATGATATTCATACAATGGGAAATAATGTGCATTTAAATATCACTCGATAATTTTAAGAATTTTACCCTTATCATTTAAGGGTTAAGCTCGTAAGGTGTATAACTTGTATTAATTTTTTTTATGGATTTATTAGTGAACACGAGTTGACAGTAAAACGTTCTCCAATCCAACAGAAAAGTTCTCCATTGCTCTCGGAGGGAGATGGACTTCCACAATAAAATCCACAATGACTTTGTCTCCTCCTCCAAATACGATGGCTTTTTTATTGAAATAAATACAGAAAAACTATTATTTCCTTAAATACGCATGGATAAAAATCTTTTTTCAAAATGCGCAGCACCAAATCATGAGAAGCACCCACAAATTGGAAATAGCCTCTATCTCAATGCTAGTGCCCACGAAATAGTGGCAGGAATCCATCTTGTGTATCGGCTTCTCAGGTATGGCAAACACGAATTCGGCCACCATAGAGGTGGTACCCACGAAATGGAGGCAGAGGGAAAACTCAAGGGGTCAGACGCGAATCGGACCCAATTCATTGGTACCAAACACGAAATGCAGCAACTAAGTTGTAATCATCTAGAAGTATTAGCTCTCTATCACCATTTTCATGTAATAATTCATCTGTTGAAAATATTGACCATCCACCACCATTTTAAAACAATGTTCTATCTGAACCACCTACGGCATATATTCCTTCCAGTTATTTTTTTATCATTTTATCACTATATTTTTATTATTAAATTTGTATGTAACATTGTGTGGTATGAAATCTCAGTTTTAATTTTATTTTTTTCACATGTGATTTTATTTTTATATAGTTTGCTATTATTTTTATAGTTAGTTATAGTAAGTTCTTGACCCCAATAAAAGAAGAGAGAGTTTTAATAAGAGTAAAAAAAAATAAAAAACAGCAACAAAATATATATTGACATATATTTTATATTTGTTTTTTATTTTCACCTACCATATCATACATAATAAAACAGCAAACACTAACTACACAATAATTTCTTTGGCATTGCTATCAAGATTATTGTGAATTAAAATTTTATTATTATTCACAACATACAAGAACATCGTTTTCTAATGATATTACGTGGGAAGAACCAATTGCCAAAAAAATAAAACTAATAAGAGAGCAAATAAAGAATTAATTGTCTAAACAATTGTAATCCCAACCAAGCACTTAATTAATTAAATTATGTAATCTTTGATCCATCAAATATGCTATAGTTTAATTAAGTTAGTTAAACCACCATTTTGATAATTTAAAACGTTGGTTTGTCAAAGATTGATCGTTTCTTTGTCGTAAGGTTTTTGGCTCTTTAAGGATTAATTTTGTTTGATAAGTACATCTAAAATGGGGGATATTTTTTAACAAACTATTTTTTTCTATTTAAAATACCAGTTTTAATTAAATTAAAACCAAAAAGCTCATTTCGTGTGTGTCAGAATTGTAATGGTCCAATTCGTGTGTGCTGCCATTGACATACCCATCTATGGGATGTTCCATTTCGTGGACGCCAACGTTAAAGTGAAGACTATTTTTAATTCGTGGGTGCTTCCCATAATTTGATGCTGCACCTTTAAAAAAAGGTTTTGATCCATGTGTATTTAAAAAAATAAAAATTTGTCTGTATTTATTTCAATAAAAAAAAAGTCTAAATACGATCCTCTCATTTGGATTCACACTTTAAGTTTACTTTCTCCTCTCAATTTATGACCTTTTTGCTAGTTCATTATGAATATAGGTGCTTGTGAATCCAATATAATAACAATATGTTGTAAATTTATAGTAAATGTGTTGGGTTCTTAATTTTTATTGGTTTATTATTATTATTTTAGGATATTATTTTTTTATTTATCAGAGAGAATAATTTAAAAAGAGAGAGAATGATAGTAATAATAGTGAAAAAAAGGTAATTTAAACATTTTAAATAATTTTTAAAAGTTTAAATAATTTTATCATACATAATTGATTTTTTATAAATATAATTTTAATTTTATTATTTCGTAAATAAATTTGTCAGGTAGTAGAAATAGTAGTTTAGTCGGAAAAAATGCTACTAGTTTTATCTAATTTTATACGCACACGAGTAACGAATAATCTCGGCATACAAGCAATTAACAGTTACAAGTCTTACAAGTCCTTTACGCTCAAACACGCCTCTTGTGGCATGTGTGTTTCACACGCCTCCTTAACAGACTTTTAAATCAATTAACACGCGAAATTATAACGTTCTTTTTTCAAAGGATTTCATTTCCTTTTTCGAATTTTTTACCTTCTTTGTTCGATCTCGTTCGTGCGTTTCTCTTTGCCTTTTCATTCGTTGTTTACGTGCGTTTCTCACTGGTTTCTCCTTCGTCATTTACGTGCGTTTTTCTCTCTGTTTTCTTGCTTCGTTTTTTCTCGATTTTCATGGTTTTTGAAATCAAGCTTTGAAATTGTTTTGAAGATAATGGATGATTCAACTTCAGATTGTCAGCTGAACCAGAGCGAAGTGGATTTTGAATTTGAATCGAATGAAGTTCCTGAGGTGTGATTTAGTTTAAGTTAATTATTGAATCTGAATATGATGCAGTTAGTCGTTTATGATTGTCTAGCTGAATAATGTGTGAACATTGACTATTAACTGAATCTAATGTACTAGTTTTGATTAATTTTGTGCATTTTATACCAGACATTCGGGTGTAGATCAGAACTATTTGTGCGTATTTTAGGGAAGTTTGGGTGTATTTACAGTTTATGGCTTTTCTGAATATTTTAGTTGAGTTGTTGTAGTTTGGGTGTAGATCAAGAATATTTGGGTGTATTTTAGTTGAATTGTTATGTTTTATGATGTGCAGAAACTCTATAGTATATCCTTGTTTTTAACATGGTGTATTTTGCAGCCCCTCTGTGTTGTTAATGACCAGTTTGTTCCCAAAGTTGGAATGACTTTTAACCAAGGTTGTGAGAACCGGATCGATCATTGAACCGGTCAGGTGACAGGTTCAATGGTTCAATGGTCCAACCGGGTCTAACCGGGGTTGAACCGGTTTTATTAAATATATAATACCATTACTAAAAATTCAATATACAATTTTAAATATACAAATTCAATAATTTCTTAATTAATAAAATTCAGAAGTTTATAATTTGACATAATAATTTATTCATATTTTATTATTAAAATTTTATAAAATAAAATTTTTTTAACCAACTTCTAAATTATAACAAAATAATTAGTAAGAAAATTCATCCTTAAACTCAGAGAATGCTTTGGTACAGAATAAGCTGTTGGTTTAAATCAATGATCTGTGTCTAAAGTTCAATGGAAGCTAGACAATGTCCATGAAAAGGTAACCCAACACTCAAAGCTAGTTAGAGATCTTATCTCTGCTCTCTGAGTATCGACTGGCTACTATCTGGGAGGAACTTCAATAAAAGAAGAAGCAAGGCAGAAAACTAAAAATTGGTCATTGCAATAAAAGTTTAGAATCACAAACTTACACTTAAAAATTTTAATCCATCAACAGCGAAAAAAATTCAGAGTTACACCAAATTTCAACAACCACCTTTCAATCTATTCAACAATAAAACTCAGAAAACTTAGAATCACAAACTTACACTTACACTTAAAAATTTCAATCCATCAGCAACAAAAAAAAATTCAGAGTTACAGCAAATTTCAACAAAAACCTTTCAATCTATTCAACAACAAAACTCAAAAAACTCAAAATCAAAATTCAAATCCAGAGAATCTAGAAACAGAAAACCTAACCAAAACAATCCAAACTTAACCTCCAAACTAAATTCAAAACCACATGAGCAGCAATCCAACTCAGAACATAATTCCGATTTAGAAGCCAGAATCTTAGAAATTGAAACTGAAGAAGCAGTGGCTTAATTATTACCAGAGACATGGCGAAGGAGGAACGGCAGTGACAGAGTAAGCTCGGAAGAAGATCATTTTGCGATAGCGAGGCCCCGAGCAGTGATTTCACGGCGAGGCTCTGGGCAGAGATTCACGGAGGAGAGATGCGCTTGAAGAGGATTGAGTAACCGTTTGCGTGACATAGAGGAGAAGAGGATCGACAACGAGGACAACGACGGCACCCTCTGTCACTGCCAACGACAACGATCACAGAGGCGGGCTTTACGACAAGCACAGAGACGGTGAACACAAGAGTGGCGGCGGCTAGGGGTGACGATGGCTGGTGGGGCTTCGCGACGAGCAGAGACGGTGAGGAAGAGAAGAGTGGCGGCGGCTGGGGGGCTGACGGTGGCTAGTGGGGCTTCAAGGTTTGACCAGTTTTTAAACCGGTTTTTTGCAAGGCGGTTTTGCGTGTCAACCGTACCGGTCATGACCGGTTTCTGGTTAATCCGGTCGAACCGGCCAGTCCGGTCTGGTTTTCAGAACCTTGCTTTTAACACCCTTGAAGATGCTGCAAAATTTTACAAGGACTATGCGAAGGTTGCAGGTTTTTCTCTCTGAGTTCGGAGCACAAATAAGAAGGGAAACAAAATTAAGAATCAATTGATTACATGTAGCAGAGAGGGAAAATAGAAATCTAAAATATCTCCGACCGAGAAGACAAATCCCACAGCTGGTTTAAATTGTCCTGCAAGAATTTATATACACATATTGAAGGATGTTGGTGTTTGGATCATTTCGAAGGCCGTGTTGCATCATTCACATCCTTACTGTCCAGATCAAGCACAGATGCTCAAACAGCACAAGGAACTAAGCATATCCGTGCGTCGTACAATAGAGAATAACGAGGAAGCCGGTATCAGACCTAGCAAAACTTTTCAATCATTTGTTGCAACAGCCGGGGGTCACCGCGAGTTAAATTTTATCGAAAAAGACGTGAGGAATTACATCACTAGAGAAGTGTGGAATGTTTCGAAACAAGAGGATGCAAAAGAATTCGTGAAATACTTATTAAGAATGAAAGAGAAAAATCAAAATTTCTTTTTCGAGCTCGAACTCGAGGTCGATCAGTCCATTAAGCTTGCTTTTTGGGCGGATGCAAGGAGCAAAACTGCCTGTGAGTATTTCGGAGATGTTATTTCATTTGACACCACCTACAATACAAACAGGTAATATGTTGTTCTTGTTTATGATGCTAAATTAATGTTGTTTTATGAATCTGCTGCAGAGGTGTATATTGGATGTTTTTGGGTGTATAAAATCATTATTTGGGTGTATGTAATGATTTTAATTTTGTTTTCTCGTAATTTGTTTCAGGTATAATTTGGTTTGTGGTTCTTTTGTCGGGGTGAATCACCACAGTCAATCAACACTTCTTGGATGCGCTTTGATGAAAAATGAAGATATTGAATCATTCAAATGGTTATTTCAATGTTGACTTCGTTGCATGGGAAGAAATGCTCTGAAAGGGATTCTCACCGATCAATGCGCGTCAATGAAAAGGGCTATAGAGGCTTGTAGGCCTACAACAATTCACCGTTGGTGTATTTGGCACATCACGAAGAAGATTCCTAGAAAATTAAATGGCTACAAGGGACACGTAGAAATCGAACAAGAAATGAGCCAAGTTATTTGGAACTCTCATACCAAAGACTCATTTGATAGGAATTGGAATGATTTTCTGCTGAAGTACGGTCTTGTGGACAACAAGTGGCTTTCAGGTAATGATGTTTAAATTTTGCAGCAGAGGTGTAAATTCCATGTTTTTGGGTGTAATATAGTCTGATTTGGGTGTATTATGCAGATCTGTACGAAGACCGTCATATATGGGTTCCAATTTATCTGGATCACCACTTCTGGGCTGGGATGAGAAGCACACAAAGGAGCGAGAGCATGTATTCATTTTTTAACAAGTTCATTACCCAGAACATCACACTTATCCAATTTGTCAAACAATACGATAATTGCCTCGGAAGCAGGGAGCAAAGAGAAAGAGAATCCGATGCTGCAGATTTTTACACCATCATACCTATGCAACAAAATCCTCCATAGAAGCTCAATTTCAACATGTGTACACTCACCAAAAGTTTAGGAAAGTCCAAGCACAATTCAGAGGGAAGGCGAATTGCATCACATGATTAACAAACTCCGCTCTAGGCTATTCAGTATACGAAGTTGGAGAACAAGTTTCCAGCTCAATATTCAACAAGTTTGCGGTTACTTATGACTCAGTAGCAGCCAAAGTGAAATGCCAGTGTTTATTATTCGAGTCAAGAGGGATATTGTGCCATCACACCCTAAGCGTGTTAAGCTTTGAACGAGTAACCCAAGTATCACCAAGATATATATTGGAACGATGGAGCAAGAAGGTAAAGAGGCGACACACACACATCAAGAGCAGCCACGGCGAGCCACTGTTGGAGCCAAGAAGCAAGAGGTTTGATGAATTGGTGTTTCGTTCGCAAAATATATGTGAATTTGCATCAGAATCTGAGGAGCTGACTGCCATTCTGCACTGTGCCTACGATAACGTCATGGTTGAGATGGAAGAACTGAAAGCCAAAAGGAAGGGGACATGTTCATTATCTCATGAAGATGTCAACTTGGAATTCGTTAACGAGCTTCAAAGCCCTCTAAGGGTTCAAACAAGAGGACATCCAAAAAATAGGCCAGGTTCAAAGTTGGACAAACAGATTGCAAATGCCTCAAAGAAGAAGAAAACGAAAGCTCTAAGCGAGGTAAAAGTGATGTTCTTTAAATAGGTGGTGATTGAGTTTAATTTTCCTGTTAATAGTTTTGCTAATATGTGAGTTTATTATTTCCAGTTAAACCTTTTTGATGCTGCATCAGTGGTACAACCAAATTTTAGCCAATATCACAGACATGTTATGAATTATCAGTTCAGGGAACCAGTAGCAGGGGATAGTTTTTTGGGTGTATAGTTACAGGATATTGGTGTAACGCTCAGTTTTTTGGGTGTATTTCTGAATTTTCTTGTATTTGACATTTGACTTTTATATTTTATAGATCCTGCTGTTTATGTTTAGAAATTATTGTTTTGTTTAGTTTTTATGGTTTAGGGTTTAGGGTTTAGGGTTTATGGTTTAGGGTTTAGGTTTTTAGGATTTAGGGTTGTAGGGTTTAGGGGTTTAGGGTTTAGGGTTTTAGGGATCTAGCAGCAGGGGATAGAATGTTGGGTGTATAATGAAACTATATGGGTGTAAATTTCAATTTTTTGGGTGTAAAATTTAATTTTTTATATTTTTCAGATGCTGCTGTTTATGTTAGAAATTATTGTTTTGTTTAGGGTTTAGGGTTTAGGGAGTTTAGGGTTTAGGGTTTAAGGTTTAGGTTTTTAGGGTTTAGGTTTTTAGGGTTTAGGGGTTTAGGATTTAGGGATTAGGTTTTTAGGGTTTAGGGTTTATGTTTTAGGGTTTAGGTTTTTAGGGTTTAAGGTTTTAGGGGTTTAGTGTTTAGGGATTTAGGGTTTAGGATTTTAGGGTTTTAGGGTTTAAGGTTTAGGGTTTAAGATTTAGATTTTTAGGGTTTAGGGTTTTAGGATTTTAGGGATCCAGCAGCAGGGGATAGAATTTTGGATGTATAATGAAACTATTTGGGTGTAAAATTCAATTTTTTTATATTTTACAGATGCTGCTGTTTATGTTAGAAATTATTGTTTTGTTTAGGGGGTTTATGTTTTAGGGTTTAGGGTTTAGGGTTTTAGGGTTTAGGGTTTAGTGTTTAGGGTTTTAAGGTTTAGGGTTTTAGGCATCCAGCATCAGGAGATAGAATTTTTGGTGTATATTAAAATTATTTGGGTGTAAAATTCAATTTTTTGGGTGTATAGTAGGTTTGGTGTTGTTTTCCTTCATTTTTTAGAACCTGTAATTTAGAGCTTTTGAATACAGCAGAGACAGTTTAATTATGGAAAAAAATTTATAATAAAACTGGATTATATTCTAAAAACTTTACAACATGTGTTCAAACTATTCCAAGAATACATAACACTTAGATTAATCACTGTCAATATCATATGAATCTATCTGACAATATAGACTCAACAACAGTGAGGATGGCTTGGATAATCTTACTGCATCACTTCCCCTAATGGCTTCAGCTCTGTCAATATTCATTTCATGAAATAGAATTCGGGAAGCAAATTCTACTCTAAAGTGCTCCACTCCTCCTACAGTTTAAAAGAATATTCTTTTTAATCAACTATGTTAATTTGGTAAAGTAATAGAGAGTTATATAGTTTTAAACACAATTACCTGAGTCCAATTGTCCCACTCATACTTTTTCCTTTTAATATTTTCAGGCTGAATTATTTCAAGCCATTTCATTTCATAAATAGCACAATCATAGCTGAAAAATAAAAAATAAATTAGCAAATTAATGTAGGAAAGATTAATTTTCAGAGTGAAAGATTTATACCTTGTTTTTTGGCCTGAGATATTAATGTATGGTGGTTTAATCTCATTATCCTTTTTCCTGAGAGGTGCTCCCCAGCATATACCCTTATTCTCGAAATTACATATCCCTACAAACATAAAACAAAGCAAAATAGAAGAATAAATTTAATAAAGGAATACACCCAAAGAATCACAAACTACATCTTATTTTGAACAGAAATACGCCCAAATATTAAAATACAAAACACAGAAACAACTTACAATGAATTTATTTAGCTTCATTCTGGCTTCAGAGGGACATGTCTTGTGATATAGGTCAAGTATATAAAATTTTCTCTTTCTTACATTAGCCACCCATATCCACCAATGCTCTGAATAGCAAACAGGTGTAAAAATCTGAAGCATGTCCACATTGAACAGTGTTTTAGTTTAATTGGCACATAAGCAAAGAATTGTGATAAGAAGTTTTAGTAACGAAAACTTACATATGGATGTGATGCTAATTTTTTGAGGTCCAAAAATGGTATAAACATTGGGTAGTCTTCGATCCTAAATGGCTTTTTGGTTTTAGGCTGTAAGAATTCCCCATCTGGATGATTTCCAATGGCCATGTTCTGCAACATTTGTGAAACAGCAAATGAAATATATAATACACCCAAAAGATTACAAAAATACACCCAAATTTAATTGAAGTACACCTTACCACAATATCAGGGGGAGACAATATATTTCTTCTTGAAATCTTTTAATGTTTTGTTGGTTTATGATCAGGCACATGGCAGTGACAATCTAGAAAAAAAATTCCAAATCAATTTACATCAATTAAAATTGCAGTTACATTCCATGATAAAATCATTAATGTTATTCTAATATTACCTCAGCTTCTATATGTGTAGCAGCTTTCAGAGATGCAAAGTGGACTTTTGACAAAATGACTCGATCTTGGGCTTTGAGGGTGCACACCGGGTCATACTCATTAGTGCTTCCATCTCCGTATGTCTCCACACGTGTGGCCCAGACGTAGCATTTCTCTTTCATTTCAGCCGACATTTCCTTGTTCTTCACAGGAGTTTCAAACTTTTCAAGAATTTTTTTGGCACGCTGCTTTTTAATCGGTGGACTTTTACCCTCTGCATAATCCAATGCTGTCTTCACCCCACTGTTTGCAATTTTTTCCACCAGTTCCTTTAATTGTTCGATTAATTTTGGTATTTTAGGACTTTTTGCCTTCTGCCCCTCTTGCGTCGGTGCTTCTTCTTGGCTTGAATCAGTCAAGTCAAGACTGAATGATGGCATCAGACCTTCTTTAGGTATGTAGGATGCTGTCCGGGCCATCATCATCAATGCAGCAGCGTCTTCTGGGGGCTAGATTACTTCGTGTTGACATATAACGTACTATAAGAATAAGAATAGACGAATGATATTGAAAACTAAATTCTATTGTGCTGAACTTACATTTTAGATGGAGCTGGTGGAACCGTGGGTGTGCTTTCATCAGGTTTCGGGGGTTGTGGAGTGCTGCAAGGTTAGATAAAATGAATCATATTATAAAAAAAACCAGGTACAGATTAATCGTGAAGATATACACCCAAATAAGGAAAATATACACCCAAATAATAATCAAATACACCTAAATACGAAATAAGGAAAATATACACCCAAATAATAATCCAACACACCCGAATATTATTTCTTACCTTTTTGTTCTTTCTTCACTAATTTTCTCTCTCGGAGACTTTGCGGGGGATGGTTCAATTGCTGGCACAGGGGTTGTCTGGGACAGATGGACATAAACTTGAATCGGAACTCTAAACAAGACAAAAATAAAAAGTTAAGAAAGCTCGTTAAAATTCATGATTATGAGGTTGAAACTTAGTTGTAAAACTCACATTGAAAGCGCTTTAGGTTGTGAATGTGTCTCCATCCGCACAACCATCATGTTCTGTCGAGCTGGGTCATTGGCTTATTCTTCTACCAGACTTAACCTGAAATACACCCAAATAAAGTCAAAATACACCTGAAGCATTGAAAAGAAACACAGTCTTTGTTTTTTGAGAACTTACGTAGTTGCAGTTTTTGCTTTTTTTTCTGCCTTTTTTTTCCTGATTAAAACATTAAAAGGCTTTTTTTTCTAAAAAAATAATTATAGAATTAGAAGCAGAAGGTAAAAAAGGATAAAAGCAACCAGTATTAGAAACAGAAATTATATGCTCTCCGTCGGTTTGTTTATGTTGCTTTGATCTGTTTGTCCTTGAGACAAAGGATCATTCTCACTTCCTAAGTTCACATCGGACATTCTAAGCATAGAATAAACATCATTCAGTAAAAATACTATACAGTTAAATCAGGATAACAAGATTTTATCAAATAAAGGTTCTTACATTTTGGATGAGTCATAGTGACCTTCTGTCGATCCCAGTTTAGCTCCCTTCTTCCTGGAAAACCAAAAATAATTATCAACAACTAAAACACCTTAAAATCGGTAATATACACCCAAATATAACAAACCTCTGTGCAGCAGCTTTTTCATTGGTTTTCTTATTTTTTGATTCTCTTAAGAATTCTTCTAATATTTTAGTTCCATGTTCAGATCTGACAGTACATGCATAAAAGAACATGTTAACAAATATAATTTTGATGATAAACAGTAATATATCTTTACAAAGTATCTTACCCATCATAGGACTGAGTTTGTTCAGGAGACGAATCCTCAACAACGTGCTTTCTCTTTTTGGATTGTGCCCTGAAAAAAAAAAGTATGAATCAGAAAAATAAAATAAAATTGATGATAAAATACTATCCAAAGCAGTGCTTACTTTTTGGGTGTAGTCTGAATTTTTTTCTTTGTTTTTATCGGTGATGATTCTTCACTTCTGAAAGTTAATGAGAAACACTCTGTTAATACATCAAATTTTGAAAATAAATAAAAAAGAAAGCGATGATAATTTCAGAATCTTACTCATCATTCGATTCAGTTTTTGAATTGGAATCCTCCAGAATCTGCTTCCTTTTTTTTGGATTCCATTCTGCAAGGCAAATAATCATTAGTAAAAAACACCCTAAAAGTGACAAAATACATCTAAAAATATTACTTACTTTTTGACCGTTTTGGTGGGTTATTTCCTTTTTGGTTCCTCTGAGTTTTCTTCAGACTCAGACTCAGAGGAAGAATCAACTTCAGTTTCAGATGTATCACTCTCAGATGATGATGAACTTGCCTTGTTTTTTTTTTTTTGTTTTTTTTGTTTTTTTCTTTCTTTTATATTTTCTTCATTTGTTTCAATTTCTTTTTTGTTTCTGCCATCTTTACGATTTTCTGAAACAGTAGAAATGTTAGTTTACAACATCTACGTAAATAAGATATACCCAAATTAGAGAAGGTATTCTGTTCACTTACCATATGTCCATCTATTTCTGCTCTCATCCTTTCAACCAACTGCTCTCTATTCCAGTTGGAAACCCAAGGCAGTCCAGGTTTTTCTTCTCCTATCTTGTCTTTGTTTTTTTCCAGATGAAAATAGACTATCATCAAGGCAAAGAGGCAGTCGTTGATTGATTTTTTCTTTTTCAGACGGTAATTAGTTATGCCTTTGATGATGAAATTCAGCACATAGGCTCCCCAGTTGTCCTCCGTTATTTTGTCCATCTTATTATTGTTGGCAACAAGAACACCATCTGAATATAGAGGATGAAAATCCTCTTGAACATCAGGCGATCTTGTTCATTTTCAACACCAATACTCATCATCTCTCATTAGTCAGACTCTTTAGAGTCTTCCCTTGGAACCTTCTAAAAATGAGTTTGTTCTCTTCAGAAAGTTCTTTATAACTCACTTTATCAGGAAATAGATCTCCTACCAAAAAGAAAACAATTTACACTCCAAATCACTTGAAATACACCAAAATATCACTCATCCAAATCACTTGAAATACACCCAAATATCACTCATATACACCTATATTTATTTCTTGATTACATGATATTAGAATAAGATATTACAAAGAATGGAACTATAGAGGTTTTCTATAATGAGTTACCTGATGCATTGAGGCCAAGGGCAGCGCCTATTGTGCTGGGTTTAACTTTGAAGGAACCATAGCTTGTTTTGAGTGTGTTTTTTCCCAATTTAAAGGAGTTAGCCAACTCCTTTAATAGTTTGTGATGCACCCTCATTGGTGGGATGTGTATCAGTCCACCAAAACCTAATTTTCGAACAATCACTTTCTTTGCCTCACTCATATTTTCAAAATTTTCACTCAATAATCTGGTGGCACACTTCAAGTCTTTGGTTTGCTGTAAAAAAAAAAGCAAAATTAGAATCATTTAAATAACATATATTTGTATTAGGAAAAATTGACTTGTTCTAAGACATATATTTATGCTTACATTGTATTTTTTTTTTTCACTTTGGTTCTTGGTTGCCATTTTTACTGCAATGAAAAAGAGATACTGTCAATAGATAAAAAATACACCCAAATATCAGAGACATACACCCAAATATCAACCACATACATCCAAATCCAATCCTATAAACATTTTGTTTTTTTAATTAAACGAAATTAAATGAGTTGAAAATCATATCCAACTCAACCAAACATGCATAAAATGACACTACAAGGTCAAGCACAATTAAAACAGTACCAGTTAGACTTCAACAATTCTAATATATATAGCAGTCCCATACACCTCTATATTTTTTTCGATTACATGACATTATATCAGTTCAGAAAGATAGTTAAGTTCAAAATGCCACTAGAAGCAATAGTCGCATTCCAAGTCCGACATATACACCAAAAAATCTGCCATATACACCCAAAAATCATTTAGAAGAGGAAGAGTCTTTCATGTAAACATGCACAATATAGAGTATACAAACCTACTTAAAAAACATGTAAACATGCACAAAACATGTACCAAAACAGATCAAAACACACGTTAAAGCATTCGCTAGAAGAACAGTTTCATCAGAACAGTAATATGAGATCTAAACCAAGAACAGTGAAACATAGAGAGAAATACGGATGATATAGTGTTTCGATTTCAAAATCAGAAACAGAAATGTGAAAAACCTAGAAGAACAGTAAAAGAGTACCTTGAATAATGTTAGTTCGTTCTTTTTGGTGATTTTTTATGGAGATTTGTATATTTTCTTCTTAATTTCTTCTACTTTTTGCGAGGAGTTGGAAGGTTTCTTCAGAATTGTAGTTGGTTTTGAATGTGATTTGAATATCGACGGTTTAGATATTGATTGAGGAAGAAGAGAAAGAGTCTTTTATAATAAGTGCGTTTTGAAAAGACAAAATGATTGAGTAAGACGCGTATGTTTACACTCGATTGTAAAAGAGTGTAGTACATATATTTTTTATTGAATTTGGACTAACTTATATAACTTGTAAGACAAAAAAACTTGTATCCAGGCTGCACGAGTAAATGCCTATTTTCGAGTTGAAAACATTCGCGTTAAGACAGGGATCTCGGTCTCGGTCACAATCATCGATCCAATGTTAGCAACGCGCCTTCGCTAATTTGAACCCACCTAGCCAGCCACCTACTCTCCAAAAACTGCTACGTGTCATGACATATGAGCGCGTTCCAACGTAACAATGATCCGCGCGTAGGAAAAAGATACCCCAAGCGTGTCCCTGAAATATGAATTCCATTCCTTCCCTCTCCCTCCTTCCTCATCATACTTCACTGTTAGTTCAAATTTCAAAATCCACTCCTTACTCTTCCCTTCTCTCTCTCACACACTCTCTTGCTTCCTTCCTTATCAATTTACACTCTATTTTTTTTAAATAATTAGAAAAAATAGAGAAAAGGAACGTTATAATTACTGGTTCTTCTGAATGATATGCGCTGGTTAGGTCTGATTCTGAGGTTCGTGTTCCGATCCTTCTACCGCGCCACCATGGGTAGCTTCTTTTCTTGCTTTAGAGGCCGTGACAACCGTCACCTTCCCACTAATGCCACCACCGCCACCACCGCAGCGCTTTCTCGTCAGTCCAAAACCAACGTAACCAGTCCTAACTTTTTTTTTAATTAAAAAAAAAGCACTTATTTTTGTCTTCTATATTGTTAATTGTTATGAATGTATTGGAATTTGTTTGAGCAATATCTTATTGTTGTTGGAGGATTTGCAAATTGTTGAAAATTGTTGACATACTTAAGCTGAAATTTGAATGATTAATTTGTCAGAGTTGTTTGGTAAAGCTGTTTGATTTTCTATGAATTTTGTTGTTGGGTGTGCTATGCATATTAGCATTTTTGTTCTTTTTTTTTTATCTGATAAGATACTTTAGAAAAAAGGTTAGCGAGTGTTCAGATATTAATCAATTTTAATGCTGGGTTAATACTTGTAGCAGGTTAAATGAGTCAAAATGATCAAGGGATCAAGTTGACTAATGTTTTTTATTCATAGGAACTATTTGGACTCGTTAACACCGGACCAAAGTAAGCATTAACCCTTTTAATTTTGCTTTTGATCAAGGTTCTAATTTTGTTGTGTGTAAACCAGGATGCTGTGGTCTCTCGAAATCGGCTGTCTACTTTGTTTCTCTCTGAAGGTAACTAATTCTTTTGTTTCTGTTTTTTAATGATACTTTTATGGCTTTTAATTATTCTATTTTGTTGCATTGATGTTTACCAATATGAACATATGGCCTCTTATTTCCATGTGTGCTCTTAATTTTTTGAAAAGTGAGAGAAGAATCTGCTTGCAATGAGGGGAAGAGTTTTGGTACAGGATCTCAGATTCATGAGAAGGGACATAAGGATGAGGTGTGCATTTTTGTTGTTTTTATTATTCTAAATGCAATGGTTGTTCTATGACAGTTCTTACATGTTTAGCAGTATGGATTATGGAATAAGGAATATATATATTGGCATGTAGTTTATTTTTCATACAATAGGAAATGCTTCAAGATAAGTCGCTGAAGCTGTTAGCTGGTGTATGCTTTTTCTTTCTACTAAGCTTGCAATTAGAGTTATTTCTACTTTCTGGACAATGGAGAGCATGTTTCATAGATGAAATTATTAGTGAAAAACTAAATGTGGGAAACAACTAGTAGCAGTTAGTCTCATATTTGAAAAGAATTGACAATAGCCACAATTAGGACTTCAAGCTTGCTGTTGCTTCTTTTTTTTTTTTTAATAAAAAAGAATAAATTTAAAAACAAAAATTGATTGTAGTCTCTGTTTACAGGGGGAGGAACTTAGATTCCAGAACTCTTGGAATCACCACCTTGGAATCTACCGTTGTTGACTCATAGTTTAGCAGGGTAACCTGTATAGTTTGAGATCACCATAAATGGTGGTATCATAGCTGATTAGGCCTCGCTCACTCCAAAAGCTAGCTCAAGAAGTGGGGGATGTTCCTCATTTATAAACATTCTAGAGAAGTATCCTTGGCAGATGTAGGACTTGCAATAGTGGCACATATGAAAATGGTCTTTCAAGATAACGACCTCTATCACATTTGAGCCTTTTGTCATTTCTAATTCTAGCAACTGCAATTTCTATGAAGTGTTTAATATTTTAAGATATAATGAATGGAAAGAACTGCAATATTGTTAGAAATCCAACCCCAAACCTTTCTCAATTGTAGATTTTCTGATGTTAATGTTTTTCTACTTTTTTTTGGGGGGATAAATTTTTCTACAATAGCGCGTAAGCCTTGTTCTACTAGCTAACAAATTTGTAGATAGCACGTAAGCTAGTTCATTGCATACTTATCACATTTGTCGTGATAGTCAAGTATATGCAGTCTTGGGCATAGAAACCTTGGTAGTATCAACTCTCAAGAAGGAGGTCATCTATTACCTAAGTGGTGAAAAAAAAAATTGATAGATTTCTCATTAAATTCACTTTTGAATCTTCCAAATTCATATTTTTTTTAAGTTTCTTCTTTTATAATGATTGAAGTTTGTGTTCTCATTACTACTTGTATAAATTTTGAAAAACACTGAGAACGCTATTTAATTTTTTGCTCTCTCTTAAGATTGGTGCTTGTAGATGAAATATCTTTCGTATAATTACATGAACCCTTTTTCGACAGGCCATGTTTCTCAAAGCATCTGAGAAGCTGAAAGTATCACCTTCCTGTGGCAAAGATTCTGAGCCTTCAAGGTTTCATTCTTGGCGTCCCAACACGTCAGCCGATAAAGTTCGGCTAGATAATCAACCATTCAATCCCCCAACTCCCAAGAAATGTTCTGAAGATTGGAGGAAAAGAACAGATTCTTTAGAACAAACACCAAGCAGGTTGTTCATCTATTTATATTTTGAATTTTTTTATGCTCACGTCTTATAGTGAATGTGGAATAACCACATTTTTGTCTATTTCATAGGAGATCGATATTCCGTTTGTTAATCTTGAGAACAGCAGGAGCTTACTTTACATTTACTATGTAGTAAAGGATTTGCTCTGAATGTCGAAATTATACATTTGATTTCCAAAATTAAGAGTGTATTCGGATAAAGAATTTAAAAAGAGAATGCATTTTTTAAGAGCATTTTAAATCCTTTAATTAGAAATGATTTGTTTTGATATTAATAAAATGAATTTTACAAATCACAAGCACTTTTGTGGGGTCTTTTGTTTAGTTCACAACAAAGAATTTAGAATACCCCATAAGATAGGGAATTTCTCCAATTTCCTTCCTTGTTTTCTTCTTTTAAAACTTGATTGATAGTAAAAAGGAAATAATTTGCTCTCAAATTTGNNNNATACGAGATATTTGAAAATGGTGAATCTTATGATAACTATGAATATGCTGGCTATGACAACACTTAAAAAGTATAGTTTAAATTAAGATCATACTTTTATATTAACTGGTAACATTTTTAATTTAATCACACTTTTTTATTTTTATTTTTCAAATTTAAAAGGTTGAAGGTTTTCAACAAAGGTGTTGCCAAAATTACATGTAATTGAATTATGGCAATTTAGTTACATATCATTTTAAATTCTTCAAAATTTTAGAATGCTCTATTGAAAACACACTCCAAGATTTTTCTCGAAAGCTAATTTCCTTTCTTTTGCAGCTGTATCTCCAATACACAAAATACTAGACGTGACTCTCTTGACTCTAGTGAAGGAAGTAAGACAGGGAACCTTCATGCTTCAGGTATGACTAAGAAAACAACTTCTTGAATGTGAAACAAGTCTACATTTTGAATGTGAAACTGAATCATCAACCTATGATACATTTGATTGTGGTGTATGGCATATGATGAAAACAGAACCCCCAAATAAGGAGGGTGAATATAAATTATCACCTTATCCCATCCCTTTGAAGCTACCTGATGAAATGCAAACACCAGAAACTGTCTTTGAGACAGCTCAGTCGCAATTTCGGTATCCCAAGCAGGCAGAGAATGAAAAATCAAAGAAAGTCTTGAATGAAAATGAATCAAAGGTGGAAGAAAGCTTGTCTTCATGGCTGAAGCCGGCGTCAGTAATTCTAGAGGAGAGAAACAAGAGAATGGAAATGGCGAATAGTCATACTCGCAAAGCTCCATCTGATAGGCCTATCATTGGAATGGTTGCTGCGCATTGGAACGAAGACGAGGAATCTCATTTTCCTCCTCCTAAGTGGTGGGATGGTAATGGGATACCAAACTCAACCAATAAGTACAAGGAAGTATGACTTATATTATCAACATTTTTTTCTTTTTCCAATTTGAGTTTTAAAGCTTGATATTGCTCCTGATTTTGCTGATTTTTCACTTTTCAGGATCAGAAAGTGAACTGGCATGCAATGCCATTTGAAGAAAGGTTGGAGAAAGCGTTGTCTGAAGAGAGTTCCATATCTCAAAGGTATGCTTATTCAGTTAGTTATGCTAACGTCAAAGTGTTTTCTTATGTAGTTAATAGTTGATTATAATGTTATTTGGATTTGCAGGAAGGATTTTTGTGGAAAACCAATTGCTTTTAATGAGAATGAAGAAAATGACACAGCAGTGTCTCAGTTTCAGTCATCACCGCATCCCCAATCCGTTGTGTCATTCTAATCATTTAGAGTTGTCAATCAAATAGTGTTCTATTCTTGTGTTTGGCATTTGAGGAATGGAAACTGAATATACCTGGTTCAACATGTTGATTGGTTGGAACAAGCAATTGGTTATACAAATTTTTATGAGAAATGCTATTTGTACACTAAAATCAGCCATTAAAATCAGCCATTAAAATCAGCTACCAATGTATTTGTGTATAAATACATGTGTAGTTTAATTTATTTTTAATGTGTATTTGTATTCCAGCATGTATTTTATATTAGTGGTCGACTTTGATGGCTGATTTTAGTGTACACATAGCATAACCTTTTCATAGTAACATGAAATTGTCAAGCAGTGTGCCTCCTCTGCTTGCATTGTACATAAGTCATGAGAATTATTGCTATATAATGGATATTTGGAATTTGCTAATGGTGGCATAGAAATCAAATTTATTAAAATACTAATAGATGTTTAATCAAACAAGGAAATTTAAGAAATCTAAAATTAATAAAATAACGTAACTTTGTAAAAAATAGAATACAAAAATATTAGAAAATAAGTTTATAGTTGACGACAAATAAATAACAAAAAATAAAGTTAAAATTATTTTGGATTAATCAATACTCTTGAATAGAAATGGATCTTCTCAATTTCTTTTTTTTTCAATTATTTGTTTAAGTGTGACTTCTCACCTTACACTCTTTAAGTGGGATAAAAAAAACCATGTGAGAGAAGATATTATGAGAGATCACATTTTATTAAACAATTGAGGAAAAAAATTGAGAGTTAATAGTCAAAATCGTCATTGAAAGATACTCTGATCTCTATTTTGGTCCTCGAAAGACAAAATTAATCGAAATCGTCACCGAAAGATACACGATTTGGTCACGTTAGTCCTTCCGTCAGTTGGGATGATAACGTGTCACGTTAAGTGCCACGTGGCATGATAACATAGTGGGTTAATACACATGTCACAAGATGATTTTGATTAATTTTGTCTTTCGAGAACTAAAATGGAGATCGAGGTATCTTTCAGGGACGATTTTGTCTATTAACTCAAAATTGAGAGGATCCAATCTCCTTAAATTTTTGCGTTAAACTTTATAAGTCAAACTTAAATTAGCTTAATAATATATATACATCTTATAAGATTGTTTCATTTAAGTTTTGTTAATCTCAACATAATGTTAAAATTAAGCTTGTATTAAGATCTCAATTTGAAGAGTAGATACAACTCTTTTTAAAAAAGTGAGCTCGACTAGATAATTATTTAGTATTTATATTAAACCAAAATGTGTCAAAATACTTGTGACAAATTTTAGTAAATAAAAGCGTAATCGTAATAAATGACGTACAAGAAAATGAAGTTTAAAATGGAAAGGAGGTAAAACTTGGAAATAAAAAACTTGAAGGAAAAAAAATTAAAATAAAATAACGTAACGATATGGAAGTAAAACAAATGGAAAGTTGAAAAACAAACGAGAACTTTAAATAAAAAAGCAAATAAAATTGAAGTTTTAAAAAAATTAAAATACTTGAAAAAAAAGAAAAATAACAAAATAAATTAAAAATAAAAGAAAAATAAAGAAAATAAATAAAAAATTTATTTCATTTCAAATGACTACATTTGTAATTTATTTTTATATTTATATTTTATAAAAAACCCATTGCTCAGTTAGCACAATCATTAATGAATCAATCATGCATTTTTAATTTATGTGACCATTTTGGAATATCAAAATTCACTATGTTTAACAAAAAAAAACAAATTAATATAACTTGGTTGTTTATCAAAAAGTTTAAGATGATACAAATTAGCGTCAAACATTATAAATATCATTTTTTTTAATACTTACATTACCGTATACATTTATTAAATTGTAACATTATATACTTATATTAAATTGATATATAGTAGACAAATATATATTCGATGTTTGTCAAAAAAAACATATAAATATTAGTTGTACCGTACAAATTGAATTCAATGATTTAACTAAAAAATTAGTTAAATAGTATTGACGATGCAAATTATTTGTGTAAAAAATATTGAGTAC
>NC_029794.2:11809084-11809800 GCF_000816755.2 Arachis ipaensis | reverse complement strand
CAAATATTTTTAATTATTAATATTTTTATACAAATTATATAATCCTAAAATTTACTTTTAATTGATACCAACAAATGTTTTTAAATTGGAGTTCAATCTATCAATAAATCATATAAATTCTATTCGTTTTTTCTTAAAATTCGAATAAAAAGATAGTTATAAATAGTTATTGATATTTACGTACAAATATCTACTAAAACTTAAAAGAGAGCAAAAATTAAAGTATGCTCTGATATTAATCACTCTAAGCCTAAAAAAAATCACACTGACTTTTTCGAAAATTACAGTCTTTGTTAAAGTTTATCAGCCTTAGTTCAAACTTGATGTATAATATATATGGGATTGGACCCTTCTAAGATTGTTTAGTCACTCTTGGTAAAAAAAAAAGTTAATTTATACCATTAAATTATTGGAAGTTATGATTTTATCAGATTAAAATATTTATATAAAATAATTAAAAAGAATTAAAGAGAGAGTTTTTCACTTTTCTCATATAATGCAACATCCATACATATGAATTCGCATAAAGTAAATTATAGTTATTGATATATACAAGATTTATCGTAACATTAATAAATTTAAAATCGATATATCTTTCTTAATTAATTAATGAAGCACAAAAGAAAAATAAAAAAATAAGAAATAGTCAAGAAAAAATACAATAGAGTACAATTGAATACTCATGAATTTAAACATGTCAACTTGTTTTTAAAATT
>NC_029794.2:11805179-11808099 GCF_000816755.2 Arachis ipaensis | reverse complement strand
AATTTATTTTTTAGTTAATACTTTACCAACGTTCACCTATAATTTATTTTGACTTCTTATACGTTGCATCAGTATCACTCTGAAAAAAAAAAGTAGAAAAAATGGTAGTGGTACATAGAATGATAAAAAACAACAAAGACAATGAACAGAAAAGAATCTTAGTTTGATAAGTTGCATAATACATTAACATGGTGGTGGTGCAACATTCGAACTTCCTTGGCAGCTTGTTGGAGTCGGCTGTTGCAAGCCACTGCTCTCTGTTTGGTCGTGCTGTCCATGCACAAATTCTCAAGACACATCACACCCCTCTCCCTTCCTTCCTTTGCAACCATCTAGTCAACATGTACTCCAAACTCGACCATCTTACGTCTGCCCAACACGTTCTCTCTCTCACCAACACTCGCACCGTCGTCACTTGGACCTCCCTCATTTCCGGCTGCGTTCACAATGCCCGTTTTGTCTCTGCCCTCCACCACTTCTCTAACATGCGCCGTGAGTGCATTAGCCCCAACGACTTCACTTTCCCGTGCGTCTTTAAGGCTTTGTCTTCGCTACAAATGCCTGTTACCGGGAAACAGGTTCACGCCCTTGCGTTAAAGGGTGGCATGATTTATGATGTCTTTGTTGGGTGCAGTGCCTTCGATATGTACAGTAAAACTGGCCTCTTAATTGATGCTAGCAAGATGTTCGATGAAATGCCTGGCAGAAATTTGGCCACATGGAATGCTTATATTTCCAATGCAGTGCTTGATGGAAAGCTCTTGGACGCGATAGGTGCATTTAAAGAGTTACTTTGCCTGAATGGAGAGCCGAATTCGATCACATTTTGTGCATTTCTTAATGCATGTTCTGATATGTCAAGTTTGGAGCTCGGGCGTCAGTTGCATGCTTTTGTAATTCGTGGTGGATACAGGGAGGATGTTTCTGTTTCGAATGGGCTTGTTGATTTCTATGGAAAGTGTGGGGATATCATGTCTGCTGAGATGGTTTTTAGCAGGATTGGGCGGAAAAATGTTGTTTCTTGGTGTTCTATGCTTGCTGCTCTTGTGAAAAACCATGAGGAAGAGAGGGCTTGCATGGTCTTCATGCGAGCTAGGGAAGAAGGTGTTGAACCAACGGATTTCATGATATCAAGTGTGATTAGTGCTTGTGCTGAGCTTGGAGGGCTTGAATTTGGCAGGACAGTACATGCACTGTCTGTCAAAGCATGCGTCGAGGAGAATATATTTGTTGGGAGTACACTTGTTGACATGTATGGAAAATGTGGAAGCATTGAGAATGCAGAGCAAGTCTTTGGTGAAATGCCTATGAGGAACTTGGTAACTTGGAATGCACTGATGGGTGGATATGCGCAGCAAGGTGACGTAGACATGGCTTTGCATCTATTTGAGGAGATGACATTGGGTAACTGTGGTATAACACCAAGTTATGTGACACTAGTTTCTATATTATCAGCTTGTAGTAGAGCTGGGGCAGTGGAGAGAGGGATGCAGATATTTGAGTCCATGAGAGTAAACTATGGAATTGAACCAGGCTCTGAGCATTATGCGTGTGTTGTGGACCTTTTAGGGAGATCTGGTTTTGTTGAGCGCGCATATGAACTTATAAAAAGAATGCCAATTCATCCCACTATTTCAGTATGGGGGGCTCTACTTGGGGCTTGTAGGATGCATGGGAAAACAAAGTTAGGAAAAATTGCAGCAGAGAAATTATTTGAGCTTGATCCTGATGATTCTGGCAACCATGTAATACTATCTAACATGCTTGCATCTGCTGGCAGGTAATTGTTTAAAACCATTTTGGCTAGCCTTCCTTCCTTTGATCACTATATTAAAGAAGTTTTAGTGGAAAATTAATAATTTCACTTCCAATTGATTTAACATTACAATTGCATAATGCAGATGGGAAGATGCTACTCTTATCAGGAAGGAAATGAAAGAGATAGGTATTAAAAAAAATGTTGGCTATAGTTGGATTGCTGTCAAGAACAAAATTCATGTTTTTCAAGCAAAGGATAATTTTCATGAAAAGAACCATGAAATTCAGGCAATGCTAGATAAGTTGAAAGGAGAAATGAAAAAAGCTGGATATGTTCCTGACACCAATTTATCGCTCTTTGACTTGGAAGAAGAAGAAAAGGCTTCAGAAGTTTGGTATCACAGTGAAAAGATTGCTCTTGCTTTTGGCCTCATAGCCCTGCCTCTTGGTGTTCCCATACGGATTACAAAAAATCTTAGGATTTGTGGAGATTGCCATAGTGCCATTAAGTTCGTCTCAGGAATTGTTGGTAGAGAAATTATTGTACGAGACAATAATCGTTTCCATCGGTTTAAAGATGGTTGGTGCTCTTGTAAAGACTATTGGTGATAGTTTTCATCCTGTGTCAATAGAATATACTAATTGAAAATATAGAAAATAAGGGAAAAAATGAAACATAAGCATAGAGGAGTGCTAATTATAAAAGTGAAAAAAAAATTTTGATCAGTTTAACCTTGCATAAATATATAATATTAAAATAAAATATAAATTCATATAATTTTGATTAAATAATTATGTAACGTTTTTAATAACTCTTATTTCTAATTATCTATGTATAGTTATGTGATTATTTACCTTATTTTTATACAAGTTCATTTTTTAATTGACGGAGACATTGATAGTTGGTTTATTTTGTTAGATGGAGTACATTTTTGGAAAATTATTTTGTCATGGTAACATTTTAGGATTTATTCTATTAAAAAATTAAAATTTTTAAATGCCAAATGGTAATTTATTATCTCTGTATGGAGGGTTTTTCACCTATATAAATTATTTAGAAAACAATTTTATTCAAAGTCATTAAAGGATTAGAAATATAAAATTTTAGATAAAGTAAAATAAAAGCATGTATAATATACATATATATTAGAAATATCTACAT
>NC_029794.2:11799361-11804920 GCF_000816755.2 Arachis ipaensis | reverse complement strand
ATGCTCATGCTCTTAAATTAACAAAATTATACTTCTCAGGTTTAAGGGTAAGTGTTCTTTTTTTTTAATATATAAGGATCAATGAGAATATATTAATAATAAAAAATTACACTACAATAAAAAAAAAGCATAAATTGAATAATAAGTACATAATAATAGTTTAAACTAATCACATAACTAGCAAATAATTTTAATTATAAAATAATACCTAATAGTTAATATACCAATTATTATATCTCCGCATAAATAATATTTTTCAAAAATAAATGAAGCTGATAATTAATTGGGAGTCATTTGATTTGAAGGAAAAATAATAAGCCTAAATGTAGGTGCTTCCTATAATTATAGAGAAGATGACATCTTCTTTCTTTTTTGTTTATTTTGGACATGAGATGACATCTTTTTTAAATGAGAACTTCGGATTTTTAGTTGGGGTTTTTCATGCTAAATCGTTGCGAAATGGGTTTAACAGGAGGGTTAAACTTATAAATCTGTAGTTTTTTTTTTAAGATAAAAATATATTTCATTAAATTCGGTAAATAAAATACCGAATCTATGTCAGGACAAAAAAACAATGAATAATAGAGATTTTTTAAATAAATCACGTTTAGAAAGAAATCTAACAGTGAAAAAAAGAAAAAAATTGTAAGAAGTGAAAGTAGACTTCTTTTTAGAGAATAGGACTTGTGAACTAACTTAATGAGAAGCTACATGGAGGCGTTAAATCTCTCGAAGGAGTTTACTAGAAGCATCGAGAATAGAAGTTGGGACAGTGTTGGTTCCTTCAAAGACAGAGATTCTTAGCTTTCCAACAGTTCCAACATATAATAGCAAGCAGTTGTTGGTTCCAATTGTCACCATCCATTGAAAGAATATGCTCCGACGTGGTATTCTACCAAGATAAAAATTCAGTAATTGGATGGGTGGGGAGGCATAAACTCAGAGAACTATTGGACCAAGCATCTCTTATAGCTGGACATTGAATAAAACAGTGAGGGATTGTTTCGTCCTCTTCTTGGCAACGGGGACATAGTGCCGGTGTTACAGGAAATCTCCAGTGAATTTGGGCTAGAACCGGGAACCGACCATGGAGGCACTTCCAAATAAACAATTTGATTTTGTGAGGGAGCTTCATCTTCCAAAGGTTGATCCAGGGGGCTTTTTGCTGCATATGGGTTGGACAGAGTTCAAGCAAGGGGTGTAAGAATAGGTACGCCACTCTATAGCCTAATATTGTATCATACTTCTTTTGTTTGTTCAGTTCCCATTGGAGTGTGTCATCTCCACCTTCAATTTTCAAATATAGAATTCTAGTTGAGATATCACTTGGAAAGATCTCTGTAATTAACGGCTGATTCCAAATTCTTTCTTCAATAATCAAGTTTTTTACTCTATGAGCAACAATGGCCGAGTGTTGAACATATATTGGCACAATGAATGGATATGGGGGAGGCAGCCATAGGTCATCAAACATACGAATGTTTACACCGTTACCTATTCTCTAGGTAAGTCCATTCTCCACCACATTTCTACCTTACAAAACACTTCTCCATCCCCAAGAAGGGAGTATTCCAGGTTCTGCATCTAGAATATTTCTGTTTCTGAAATATTTCTCTCTGTAAATTCTGGCCAATAGAGAATTAGAATGTGTTGCTATTCTCCAATACTGTTTGCATAATAGAGCAAGGTTTTAAGCCTTAAGGTCTTTAAAACCAAGACCTCCTTCCTTTCTTGGGCGGGTCATAGTGTCCCAGCTGATCCAGGCCAGTCGTGTTTCATTTCCTTTTTAGCCCCACTAGAACTGAGTCAGTAAGAAGTGAATATCAGAGATTAGACTGTCTGGCAATCTAAAGCAGGAGAGAGTGTAAATCGGGATGGCCTCCCCAATTGCCTTTAATAAAACTAATCTTTTCCCAGCAGACTATAAATTACGCTTCCAACCTTGAATTCTTTTCCGTACCTTCTCCTTAACCATGTTAAAAGTGGCTCTCTTTGATATATTAACAACAGATGGTAGCCCAAGATATTTATCTTGAGCTCCTATGCGTGAAATGTTTAAGGAGGCAGCCAGACGAGCGCGAGAGTCAAGAGGAGTGTTATGACTGAAAAAAACTGCAGACTTGCCAAGATTAACTTTCTGACCGCTGAAGCACTCGTACGTAGTTAATAAATCAAGGATATTTTCACAAACAGTTGAATTAGCCTTACAAAAAAGAATAGAGTTGTCTGCAAATAGAAGATGATTGACCTTAGGACGCCTGTTAATCTGAATGCCCTTAATGAGACTGCTGTTTTGTTCTGCTTTGTGTAGTAAGAAAGAGAGACCTTCTGCACAAAAGAAGAAAAGATAGGGAGAAAGAGGATCTCCTTGGCGGAGACCTCTTTGTGATTTGAAAAACCATAGGGTTGTCCTTCCACAATCACAGAATAAGAAATAGTCATCACTAGTTCACAAATCCAAATAGTCCAAAGGGGATCAAATCCTATTTTCTCCAACATAAACCACAAAAAGTTTCACTCTACTCTATCGTAAGCCTTACTCATATCCAATTTGAGGGCCATCTCATGTTCCAGACCTTGTTTTTTGTTCTTGAGGTAATGCATACATTCATGGGCAATTAAGATATTATCAGAGATCAGTCGGCCTTTAATAAAAGTACTCTGAGAAGGGCTGATAAGTTTATGCATCATTTCTTGAAGTCTGTGAACTATGACTTTAGAAATAATTTATAAACTATAGAAGAAAGGCTAATTGGTCTCACTTGGGACATATTTTTAGCATCTGGAACTTTTGGGATCAGACAAATTTGTGTGTGATTGAAACTTTTCAATATGTGACCTCCTGTAAAGAATCTGTTAACTGCCCAAAACACATCACCACTGACGATGTCCCAGTAACGTTGAAAGAATTTAGCTATTATCCTATCATCTCCTGGAGAACTCTGAGGGTGAACACTAAAAGTAGCCCGTTTGACTTCCTTTATAGTAACCGGACGTCTAAGCCTTTGGTTTATGGAAGCTGTAACCTTAGGCTCGAAGTCAGTGAATAGTGGGTTTGGATCATTGTGACAAGAGGAGGAAAAAATATCTCTAAAATAAGATTCAACCACTGCCGCTATATCAGCATTTGAAGAAAGTAATTCGCCATGGTTTCCGGTCAAGTGCCAGATTTTATTCCGACGAGTGTGGTTACAAAATTTCTGGTGAAAGTAACTAGTATTTTGATCTCCTTCCTGAAGCCATCTGACCCTAGACTTTTCCTTCCAATATAATTCTTCATTATGGAGAGCATTTTCTAGTTTACTTTCTAAATCTGAGATGATATTACCTCCATGGACTCCTGCTGTCCGAAGCTCCTCTAATTGAGATTGAAGAGAATCAATTTTCTCTTTAGAGTTCGTTCTATTAGACTGTTGCCATAAGACAAGACTGTGTCAAAACTTCTTCAATTTTTGAAATAAAATAAACATGGGGCTGCCTTCTATTCTCTCCCTCCATATCTCATTCAAAACCTATCTTACCTCATCATTAGAACACCACCGTTCTTGAAATTTGAATCGCCGTTTAGTTCTCTCCGTTCTTGAAATGCTTGAATAATAGGTTGAAGAGCCTCATACTGTACCTGCCTACCTTGATCATGAGAGGTCAAATGAACTCCAATAATACCCCAAGAAACATTAGTGTCCACTTCCACCATCGAGGCCACAATGTAAAAGTTATCATAACTAATAATCTGAATATTGTATCTCTCCTTCCATGCCAAAGCAAGGCCACCGGCAACTCCCGATGGATCCGCAATGAACCAATCTTTGAAACCGCAAGATTTAAGCTTTGCTTCCGCTTGTCGAGGTTAGTTTTTAGTTTCACAGAGAAAAACAACCTCGGGAGAGTGGGATTTACAAATCCTTTTTAAATTGTGGATTGTCAAGGGTCTCTCCAAACCCCGAAAATTCTAAACTAGTAGCTTCATGGCTCCATGGGTGCCATTTGAAGGCTGGCACCCTCCACTATCACAGCATCATTAGAGTACTCCTCAAGACAGATTTTTTTCATATTTTCAACATTCTCCTTACCTTCATTCCTCCGCTTACTTTTTGCGAAAGACTCACGTGCCAAAATTTTCAAATTATGGCTCCTTCCTCCTTGTTTTACTTTTGTATTGGTGGCACCGACTTGATTTGAAATGTTCATTGGAGAGGATATAACAATTAATGTTTTAGGGAGAGATATATCAGCCGTGGTACTCTCCATTTCGTATGAATCCCCATTGTTTCCTTTCTCAGGCTTGAATTTCGTTTTTTCTTCAATTTTTTCTGGTTCCCTTGCATGCTTAGACTAGAGAAGCTATCGAGTAGCCATGACGGCGGAGGCTTCTTCCTCGACTGTGGTTGTGTCTTATCTGCACTGGATTTGTTTGCATTACCAGCTTCTCCTTTCCTTTCCAATCGTCTGCCTACCTGGTCTGCCCTTACCCATTCTCCAATTCTATCTTCCTTGAGTCTGTTCTGAGTTGTATCCTTAATAAAAATTTGGCAGGTTTTTGAATCATGTCTCAAATGGGCACAGTAGGTATAGAAAACACCAATTCTTTCATATCTGATTTCTATCTCCATTAGTTTTTGCTCAGTTTCAGATAATTTCAAGCAGTACTTAATCTTTTTTTCTCCATTAATTTCCACTCTAGCCTTCAGGATGCGCGCCTCTCTACCTTTAATTTCAAAAAGATCAACTTCACTGATTGCACTTATACTCCCTCCAAGTTTTTGGCCTACCCCCAGCGTTTTAAATTGCTCAGTCAAACCCCAAAATTGAGACCATACGGGGAAGGTAGAGATCACATTGCAGTTAGGTTCGCCAGATTGGTTCCATCTACGGACATGCAGAACGTAGTTTTTAAATAGCCAAGGAGCGCCTCATTCTATCTGAATAACATCAGTTTCTAGATCGAAGAAGAATTGAAACTGGTTGATGGCCTTTTCAATAACTCTAAAATCTTCAGGTTTGCTCCATATGGCATAGAGGGCATTCTCTATAGTACCAATAGAGAAAGGGCGGTCAGCAAATATTCTACCCAAGAGACTTTTGTGGCATGCGTGAATACCTTCAGAAAATAAACTTACTTATTAGTTATTACGAAGAAGTTGATAACCAACGTTGAACTTAAATCTCTTCATGAATCATAATTCCATGAATCTTTGTATCTCTTTCCTAGTTTCACATCTTTTATTAAAAATAAAAAGATCAATTTATAATTAATATTACACAATATTAGTTAGAAAATACAAATTCAACACAAAACATATTACCTCGATACCTTTTCATAGGCTAGCATGTGAGAATCTCCAAATCTTTAACAATAATTTCACATGGTGAAATTCACTTAGAAAAATATAACAAGAACCAAGCATTCTCTAAAACTAAAGCATAACCACAATCAATACTAATATTGTCTAATAACACCAAATATTTAAGCTACATATAAATAACACAAAATATTATACATTAGTCTAAAGTCTTATACTTCCTAAACATAGAACATTAACTTATAGTCTTATATTG
>NC_029794.2:11789361-11796861 GCF_000816755.2 Arachis ipaensis | reverse complement strand
GTATCCTTGTTTTCTTCATTAACTTGTGGTGCAGTAGGAATTATGCTGGCATCAATGGCAGGAGCAGCAACATTTTAAGCTTCAATTTCCATTGCTTTGTTCTTCTCGATGATTTGTGGAGGAATTCAATTGTCTCCTCCTCCCATTGTTTGTTTTCTAAACAAACAAAATCAAAAACAAATTTAACAATAATCAACAACACAACAGAAGTTTAGCAATAATTAGAACAAAATAGGAAGAACAATAAACACATCAACTAAATTAAGAACAAATAAAAAAAAGGTAATAATCAGAGCAAATATTTAGTTTACTAATAATCAGAACAAGAATCAAAACACTAAAATACCATCACTAATTAATTTTTTCAGAACAATAATCAAAACCCCTAATCAAAACATTAATTATTTACTTGAACTTGAGAACAGAGGTCAGAAAAGTGAAGAAAAAGATGACCAGCGACAAAAAAGAGGACGGCCAGGGGCAGTAGAGCAGAGGTGGTGGCTTCTAGTGGATGACTGATGGTGGCAGAGAAAAAGAAGACGACTAGGGACAGTAGTGCCGGGAAAATAGAGCAGAGAAGCGCTGTCGCAATTTGCAGCCACTAATGATATCGTCGTTGCTGAGGGTCATCGTCACCAAGAGGTGAGAAGTAGTGCAGCACCGTGGCCGTGAGGTGAGAGATGCAGGCAAACAGAGGAGCTTCAGCGTGGGTCAAGGTGATTCTGAGGTTGGTGAGTGGTGCGCCGTGACGGTGGTTGGTGAGAGACAGAAGAGGGNCTGACGGTGCGTAGCTGCGTCGCGTGCTGAGAGAAGAGGGTTGTGTGCCTTTTGTGCTGCGTATGCATGCCTTAAATTTTGGAGAACAGGAGAAGTATGAATCTCATCGAGTTGGGGCTGGATGACTCGAACTATGGCTCAGTCCCGATTGAGTTACTCTTCCAAGTTTTGTTTTTTTTTTTTTTCTGGGTCAGTCCCGGGCCACTTCGAACTCGGGCCAACATGTTCCAAAATACTTCGGGTCCGGATCCGATTTGCGGATCGAATCGGACCATGTACACTCCTAAAAAATATCTATTTTCGTGTCTAATTTTAATTACTACTCAATGATTATCTATTATTTTAAAAAATTAACTAATATATATATTGTTCCGAACCAGACTAAGGGATCAAGAAGACAACAGTCTAACTAGGCCTAAATGAGCCTTGCTTTACCCCGACTCGAAATCGGAAGCAAAACACACACCTATATAAAGAGAGCATCTAACTCTTCCCAATATAATCATCTCACTCTAATCCTAGATTAATCTGTTGTCTCTTTAAGTCTCTCTGATTTGAGTTTGAGTGTCATTGCAGATATATATCTCACCAACTCCAAAGACCACGACTAACCCGCTGTGATACGCCAAGGAGGCTCTCTGATCAATCTGTTATGAGACATTCAGTCCATATATCTTATTAATTAGTATATATTTTTTAAGAGGAATGCTAGGAGGCCAGCAACTTTTGTAATTTGTAGCCATCAATGATAGTTTTAATGGTGTGAAATTGATGTGAGATTTCATTCAATGACTCATTTTTTTTTGCTGATTACATGTTGGCCAAAATTTAACAAAATTACCGGCCCTCTAGACTTTTCTATTTTTTAATATATAAGAATTAATTTTAGAAAATTATAAAGATATAGAAAAGCATGCACAACCGAACCGTATCAAATAATTGATATTCAATCACAACCATATGCTACAATTCAATAACGACTAATGTAATCCCGTGCGATGCACGAAAATGTTAAATCTTTCATATGAATATTTTAAATTAAATTAAACTCTAATCATAATGTAGTAATTGAAGAGGATTAGAAATTAAAGTAAACTAAAAAAAAATCATAAATTCTAAAAAGTGACATATGCTAGTAAGTTATCATCTTGAACTTTGTTTTATGTTGAGAAAAAAGTCGTCAAATAAAATATGTTTTACATGAAAAGGGGATAAGTATTATTCACCGTAGCACAAAAATATTAAATTTTTATGAATGTTTTACACTAATTATAACTCTAATTATAAATCTTAAACTCTAAATATTATACACTAAATCAATAAGTCATAAATCTTAAATTATAAATTATAAATATTATATTTTAAATCCTAAATCTTAATCTCAAAATTCTAAATCATAAACTGTCAATACTAACTCTCAAACCATAAACATTAAAATCACAAATTACTAAGTCTTAAATTCTAAACCAAAAAATTTTAAACATTAAATCTTAAACTCTAAATCCTAATTTTAAAACTTTTAAACCTAAACTAAATCCCAAATCTTAAAACCTAATCCCAAAATCATAAATCGTAAATCCTAAATCATAAACTGTTAATACATATTCACTAACTTTAGACTCTAAAACCTAAATTCTTAAACTTTAAATTCTAAATCATAAATTCTATATTCTAAATTCTAAATCAATAAGCACTTAATTCTAAACCATAAATCTTAAACCATAAATCTAGATAGTCACACTTAACTCTTACCATATAAATATTTTATAAATGCATAATTCAAACCTTAACAAAATTTAAAAACCTATTAAAAAATAACACATGTTTTCAGATATCACATTACGAATGATAAATTAAGTTGAAAAAAAAATAGCTAAAGATTACACTTTTATCAACCATTGAATAGAAGGTAAAAACTAATATAATAAATCGAAGGATGCAAATACTTTGCTAGAAAATCAAAATAAAGAAAGATTTCAACCACCAGAATAATTATTGATACGTCACCTCTATCCTCGGCCGCCTGGAAAGCTCGGCACGTGAGCAGATAAGCTCGGCCTCACTCATTTGAAAATAAGAAACGTGCTCAACAAACCTAATCACTAAAACAGAATATGATAACCAACCTACAAACTAGGACTTATCCACAGTAAACGGGTAAAACAACTCCTATAAAGCCGAACTAATATTCTCTGCTAAAGATCAGGTTCCATTCCCAGTTCTCTATTCTTTACTTAACTGATTCACTAAAAGATCATTATTAACTTGAGCGTCGGAGTATCTTTTACAGGTATTCCCACCGCGGTGTTCGATCCAGGCCGACGTATAGCTCTTCCTCTTCGACAGCCGCCTGCTCGGAGTCGCTAAAGCTCGACCACCCCAGTGCCAGGAATTGATGAAATTTCATTCAATGACTCATTTTTTTTTGCTGATTACATGTTGGCCAAAATTTAACAAAATTACCGGCCCTCTAGACTTTTCTATTTTTTAATATATAAGAATTAATTTTAGAAAATTATAAAGATATAGAAAAGCATGCACAACCGAACCGTATCAAATAATTGATATTCAATCACAACCATATGCTACAATTCAATAACGACTAATGTAATCCCGTGCGATGCACGAAAATGTTAAATCTTTCATATGAATATTTTAAATTAAATTAAACTCTAATCATAATGTAGTAATTGAAGAGGATTAGAAATTAAAGTAAACTAAAAAAAAATCATAAATTCTAAAAAGTGACATATGCTAGTAAGTTATCATCTTGAACTTTGTTTTATGTTGAGAAAAAAGTCGTCAAATAAAATATGTTTTACATGAAAAGGGGATAAGTATTATTCACCGTAGCACAAAAATATTAAATTTTTATGAATGTTTTACACTAATTATAACTCTAATTATAAATCTTAAACTCTAAATATTATACACTAAATCAATAAGTCATAAATCTTAAATTATAAATTATAAATATTATATTTTAAATCCTAAATCTTAATCTCAAAATTCTAAATCATAAACTGTCAATACTAACTCTCAAACCATAAACATTAAAATCACAAATTACTAAGTCTTAAATTCTAAACCAAAAAATTTTAAACATTAAATCTTAAACTCTAAATCCTAATTTTAAAACTTTTAAACCTAAACTAAATCCCAAATCTTAAAACCTAATCCCAAAATCATAAATCGTAAATCCTAAATCATAAACTGTTAATACATATTCACTAACTTTAGACTCTAAAACCTAAATTCTTAAACTTTAAATTCTAAATCATAAATTCTATATTCTAAATTCTAAATCAATAAGCACTTAATTCTAAACCATAAATCTTAAACCATAAATCTAGATAGTCACACTTAACTCTTACCATATAAATATTTTATAAATGCATAATTCAAACCTTAACAAAATTTAAAAACCTATTAAAAAATAACACATGTTTTCAGATATCACATTACGAATGATAAATTAAGTTGAAAAAAAAATAGCTAAAGATTACACTTTTATCAACCATTGAATAGAAGGTAAAAACTAATATAATAAATCGAAGGATGCAAATACTTTGCTAGAAAATCAAAATAAAGAAAGATTTCAACCACCAGAATAATTATTGATACGTCACCTCTATCCTCGGCCGCCTGGAAAGCTCGGCACGTGAGCAGATAAGCTCGGCCTCACTCATTTGAAAATAAGAAACGTGCTCAACAAACCTAATCACTAAAACAGAATATGATAACCAACCTACAAACTAGGACTTATCCACAGTAAACGGGTAAAACAACTCCTATAAAGCCGAACTAATATTCTCTGCTAAAGATCAGGTTCCATTCCCAGTTCTCTATTCTTTACTTAACTGATTCACTAAAAGATCATTATTAACTTGAGCGTCGGAGTATCTTTTACAGGTATTCCCACCGCGGTGTTCGATCCAGGCCGACGTATAGCTCTTCCTCTTCGACAGCCGCCTGCTCGGAGTCGCTAAAGCTCGACCACCCCAGTGCCAGGACGAAACACTTGGCGCCCACCATGGGGCCCGGAATATATCTGACCTCACCACCCATTTTATTTAGTGTCTTACCTTATTTTGCAGGATTTCCGATCCTCGGACATGGCTGACAATGGGAACCCCCAACCCACACAGGCAGAGCTCCTAGCTCAGATCGCCGAACTCCAGGCGGAGGTGCGGAAGATAGCTGAACTGTCCCCACAAAACAATGGAAAGAACAAAGGAGAAAGCTCTAAAAGCTCGGCGCAGGGCAATACAGATCCCTTGAACATCACTCCACCAAAGGAGAAGCTCACCCTCGAGAACCCCTTTTCTGACGAGATCACTAAGTTCCAGATGCCGAAGAACTTTGTACTACCTACAGCGCTGGAACCATACAAGGGGTTCGGTGACCCCCGAGCTCATGTCAAAAAGTTTCAATCCATGATATTTTTTAACGGCGCTAACAATGAGCCCGTTACTGTGGTTTTCTAAACTGTCTGCAGGTTCGATTTCCTCCTTTGAGGAACTGGCGAGATCCTTTATTGACTATTTTGCTGCATCGAGAATTTATGTCCATGGATCAGACTACCTAGGCACAATCAAGCAAGGCCAACACGAGAGTTTAAAGAACTACATGACCAGATTTTTCGAGGCTACTATGGAGATCCAAGACTTGGATCCGGTTGTCCATCTGCATGCCCTCAAGGCCGGCCTCCGACCAGAAAAATTCCGGGAAACCATTGCGCTAACAAAACCAAAAACACTGGAGGAGTTCCGAGAAAGGGCTGCAGGTCAAATGGAGACCGAAGAACTCCGCGAGGCCCAAAAGACGGACAGACAACCACAACGGAGAGATGAGGAGAAAGCTTTCAGATCACCAGGCAACAAGGATACAAAGAGGCCCTTCAAGCTCACACTAAAATACAACACGTATACCAGATTCAATACCAAGAGAGAAAACATCATTAAAGAGATTCTGAATGCCAAAATTGTGAAGCCGCCAGCTCGAGCAGGGAACTACCAAGACCAAAGGTTCGTAGATAGAATCAAACATTGCGCCTTCCACCAGAAGTTCAGCCATACCACGGACGACTGCATCGTTGCAAAAGACCTGCTCAAAAGACTGGCACGCCAAGGCTCTTAGACAAATATATCGAAGGCCGGAAAGCCAGAGGGACAAACTCGGACAGGAACGAGCACAAACAAGCAGTGACAGATAAAAACAAAAAAGAACAAACAACTCCTGATCCACCAAGAGGCATCATTAGCCACATATCAGGAGGATACGTAGGCGGAGGTGAAACAAGCTCGGCCAGAAAATGAAGCTATAGGGCGATGCTGGCAATCGAGGGAACACTGCAGCCAAAGAAGGAAGAGGACCCAGATGTTACAATATCCTTCAATCAATCAGACTTCAGATCGACAAGCCCTAACCTCGACGACCCAGTAGTGATCTCCATACAGGTTGGAGAGCTGTTTGTAAGAAAAACACTACTGGACCCAGGTAGTAGTGCTGATATTTTTGTTTTATTCTACCTTTAAAAAGATGAAGTTATCAGAAAAATTAATACAGCCTTCCTCGGGAGAGCTAATTGGGTTCTCCGGAGAAAGGGTCCCCATCATGGGATATATATGGCTGAGGACCACAATGGGAGAGATCCCTATGTCGAAGTCCATTGATATTCAGTACCTAATAGTAGTCTGTTATAGCTCTTATAATATTATAATTGGGAGACCTGCCTTGAATATATTCAAAGTGGTAGTATCCACATTACACCTGTGTGTCAATTTTTCAGTGCAGGAAAACAAGATAGCTACAGTGTACGCCGATCACCAAGAAGCTCGGCAGTGCTACAATGCCTGTCTAAAGCAAGCCCATACGAAGGAGATAGCTATGACCCAGGTCCAAGCCATACATAGCTCGGTCAAAGCCACGATGTTAGCTGATCTCGACCCGAGAGAAGACCTCAGCCAATGGACAACCTTCACCAATTAACACTAACAGCAGATGAAAAGCAATACACATACATCAGAGAAGCACTGGAAGGGGAAGAACGAGCAAGACTTATACACATACTGTGCCAGAACGCCGACCTATTCGCATGGACACCAGACGACATGCCGGGGATAAGCCCAGAAGTCATCTGCCACAAATTAGCAATCGACAAAACAGTCCGACCAGTGGCACAGAAGAAAAGAAACCTCGGAGAAGAGAAAAAACAAGCAGCACTTGAAGAGACCAAGAAGCTCCTCAACGTAGGTTTCATCAGAGAAATCCGCTTCACCACATGGCTATCAAACGTGGTAATGGTAAGGAAAAGTTCAGGTAAATGGCGCATGTGCGTCAATTTTACAAATCTAAACAAAGCTTGCCCTAAAGATGCATATCCATTACCTTGCATTGATAAGTTAGTTGATAACGCTTCTGGTTTCAAAGTCTTGAGTTTTATGGATGCATACTCTGGTTATAACCAGATTTTGATGCACCCAGAAGACCAAAGCAAAACAGCTTTTATAACAGAACATGGAAACTTTTGTTATAAGGTAATGCCTTTTGGCTTAAAGAATGCAGGTGCGACATATTAAAGATTAATGGACAAAGTATTCCAACAACAGATAGGCTGGAATATGGAAGTCTATGTAGATGATATGGTAGCAAAAACGCCTGCGCAAGGGTCACACTATGACGACTTGATAGAAGTCTTCAACCAACTCCGAGCATATAACA
>NC_029794.2:11770165-11788753 GCF_000816755.2 Arachis ipaensis | reverse complement strand
GCCAGAACGCCGACCTATTCGCATGGACGCCGGACGACATGCCGGGAATAAGCCCAGAAGTCATCTGCCACAAATTAGCAATCGACAAAACAGTCCGACCAGTGGCACAGAAGAAAAGAAACCTCGGAGAAGAGAAAAAACAAGCAGCACTTGAAGAGACCAAGAAGCTCCTCAACGTAGGTTTCATCAGAGAAATCCGCTTCACCACATGGCTATCAAACGTGGTAATGGTAAGGAAAAGTTCAGGTAAATGGCGCATGTGCGTCAATTTTACAAATCTAAACAAAGCTTGCCCTAAAGATGCATATCCATTACCTTGCATTGATAAGTTAGTTGATAACGCTTCTGGTTTCAAAGTCTTGAGTTTTATGGATGCATACTCTGGTTATAACCAGATTTTGATGCACCCAGAAGACCAAAGCAAAACAGCTTTTATAACAGAACATGGAAACTTTTGTTATAAGGTAATGCCTTTTGGCTTAAAGAATGCAGGTGCGACATATTAAAGATTAATGGACAAAGTATTCCAACAACAGATAGGCTGGAATATGGAAGTCTATGTAGATGATATGGTAGCAAAAACGCCTGCGCAAGGGTCACACTGTGATGATTTGGTAGAAGTTTTCAACCAACTCCGAGCATATAACATGAGGCTCAATGCGGACAAATGTGCTTTTGGAGTCCAAGGAGGAAAATTTCTTGGCTTCATACTAACCTCACGAGGTATAGAAGCTAACTCAGAGAAATGCAATGCAGTGCTGACCATGACAAGCCCAAAGACAGTAAAAGAAGTCTAACAATTAGCAGGGAGAATAGCCGCCCTATCACGTTTCCTACCCGTAGTGACAAACCGATCTTATCATTTCTTCCAGACAGTCTCTAAGGGCAAGAAATTCACATGGATGGATGAATGTGAAAATTTCTTTAGGGAACTCAAACAGCTCTTAACATCACCTCCAATACTCCAGAGGCCAGAGGCAGGTAAGTCGTTGTATTTATATTTATCAGTATCTAACCATGCCATAAGCTCGGTCCTAGTGATGGAAACAGGAAAAAAGCAAAACCCAGTATACTTCATTAGTAAGGTGTTACAACCAACAGAAACAAGGTATCCAAAGATAGAACAGCTAACGCTGGCACTAGTCACCACGGCAAGAAGGTTGCGCCATTACTCTCAAAGCCACACAATCATAGTACGAACAAACCAACCACTAAGGCAGATATTAACCAGACCCGAGCTCACCGGACGATTAATAAAGTGGTCAATTGAACTATCCGAGTTCGACATTCAATACGAGTCGAGAAAGACTCTGAAGTCACAAGTACTTGACAACTTCGTATCGGAAATGACTAATGATACACAACACACAGCAGCCGATTGGAGTATACATGTGGATCGAGCATCAAACAGAGAAGGAAGCGGAGCTGGGGTACTGCTAAAGGAGGGAGAGAAAGTGATAGCCGAGCAATCACTATAATTCCACTTTAATGCAAGTAACAACCAAGCGGAATACGAAGCTCTGCTAGCAGGATTGAAGCTCTCCCAACAACTCAGAATACCTCAGATAACAGCCTACTGATGCGTGAGCATCTTTCATATCTTTTCCTAGTGAATTTGCATCTAAATTGTTGAGTTTAATAAAGAATTAATTATCTTTTAGCCAATATGTATGATATTTTGAATCTTGTGCAATTCTATTTATTTTAGGTAGCATTCAGCTGGATTTGATAGAGTTTCTGCAGAAGAAGAGATGAAGGCGAATGATGCTGTCAACCCTGACCTCTCTACACTCAAACCTGAATAACTCGAGCTACAGAGGTCCAATGGACGTGATTTCAGTGGCGTTGGAAAGCTAACTTCCAGAGATTTTCAACGATATATAATAGTCCATACTTATTCTCTGAACTCGCTACCAAGGCTGCGCCTAACTTGAGATTTCTCAAGTTTGGCGCAAGACACAACAACAATACGCGAGATTGGTCCTGCCCACTTCAAGTTAGGCGCACTAAAGCCCAAGTTAGGCGTAGCTTCACTCAACTAAACTCCAATTCATGCTGCCAAGCCCAATTTAGGCGTGGATCCTAGTGAAGCCAAGTGGTCTCCATCCATCAATTGAAGATTTGCTGATTGCTATAATTAATTCTAATTTAAATTCAAATTTTAAAAATAGGAAAAGATATTATTTTAGTTTTAAAGATAGATTTTAAATTAATTAGGATTAGATATAAATAGGGGGATACCACCTCAACATTATTCAATTCCAGACTTCCAATTCTATTCCAATTTACAATCCTCATTTTCTCTGAACCATGAGCAACTAAACCTCCATTGTTAAGGTTAGGAGCTCTGTCTATTTGTATGGATTGATTTTATTGCTTTATCTATTTTAATTCATGTATGGATTTATAATTTAAGAATTGTTTTCGCTCTTTATCTTATGAATTTGGGTGGAACGGAAGTATGACCCTCTTTCTATTTGAGTTCTTGTATAACTTGGAAAAGCTCTTTACTTGAACAACAACTTGAAAACATATTCTCCTAAATTTTAATTATCTGGATTTAACGGGATACGTGACATATAATCCTTTTATTTTTGGGTAATTAGAGTTTTTGTGGCATATAAACTGGAATTTGATCATGTAGCTTCTAATTGGAATTAATTGACCAAGGAATTGGCTGTTAATGAATTTTAGAGGAGACTATAAAGGTCTAAGGAATTAGGGTCTAGTCACATATAGTTTGCCATAAATTAAATCCTACATAATTAAAATAGTTAGTAAGAAAAGTAAATCCGGAAAAATAGATAACTCTGAAGCCTTAACTGCTATCTCCAATTTATTTACTTGCCTTTCTTCAATATTTTTTATATTGTTTAATGTCTTTTATATTGCCCAAACATTACTTTCTGTTTGCCTAACTAAGTCTATCAAACACTATTGTTGCTTAATCCATCAATCCTCGTGGGATCGACCCTTACTCACGTAAGGTATTACTTGATACGACCCGGTACACTTGCCGGTTAGTCTGTGGTTAGAAAATCCGCACCAAATTTTTGGCGCCGTTGCCGAAAATTGATAATGATGAACAACTATTCGTTGTTTGATTGCTTAAATTAGATAATTTTTACTTTAATTAGATTTTTTTTTCAATTTTTAATTGTTCTTTTTTTTTCTTTATTTCCGTTCACCCCTCCCCTACCCCGTTTTTCTTCTTCTTTCTTTTACTGTCGTTTCTTTTTTATATTTCTTTTCGTTGTGTTTTCTTTTTAAATTTTTTTTTCTTCTTTTCCGTTCAGCATCCCCCTCCCCTTTTTCGTTTTCTGTTTCTTTTCTTTTATTAGTTAGTTTTAAATAAATAAAAAAATAAAAAAATATAATTAAAACAAATAATAAATTTTAAATAAATAAATAGTACTAATATTTTTCTTAAATTTTAAAATTAAGTTTGGTGTTTTTTAGTTAGTTTTATTTTAATTTTTTTTATTTTAATTTTTAGAATTTTGTTCTTTTTTCTTTGCTTTCCTGTTTACTATATGGTGCGTTTAATTCTGTTTGGTGTTTTGTGCTAAGGAAAAATAATGGAGAGGAATCACATGGGTTACTACTCACATCCAAGTAATAATTCATATGATTGTGGATGGAGGAACTACCCGAATTTTGGTTGGAAAAGTCAAAATCAAAGAAACTTCAATGCTCCATGTTCCAACTATCAAGAACCACCATCTTCATATTCATATCAAGAACCACCACCTCTCTATCCATATCAAAAACCATCAACTTTCTACCCATATCAAGAGCCACTATCTCCCTATTTATATCAAGAACCATCATCTTTTTACTCTTATCAAGAATCATCATCTCCTTCTTACCCATATCAAGAGCCACCTCCTTCTTATTCATCTCAAATACCATCAGATCTTGAGCTTCTCATGAAAGAATTCTTACATGATATAAAGACGAGTGTCAAAAATATAGAGAAACATGTGCAGTCGATTATCAAGTCACAAGAAGAAGAGCAAGCAAATTCCTTTCCAAGAGATATAATACAAGATCCTATAGAAGAAAGTGAGAAAATCAATCAAAGGAGTTCATACTCCAGTGAATTAGAGAACTTTTCATCCTCACATATGGAAGAAGAGGAAAATACAAAAACAAAGGAGGAAGATGCACCAACAAAGGAGGAAGATGCACAAACAAAAGAGGTTACAAGGGATGAAAACAATTATGGGAATTTACACTCCAATGAAGCAGAGAGTGGCATAGAGGGTGAGTTGATTGTACCACCACTTTAAGAAGTTCTTGATGAAGGATACACTCTAACCATCACACAACACCCACATGTTGAAATCAAAGAAGTGAAGATAACCAAGGGAAGCATTGAAAAGGGGATTGTGACTGATGAGCGGATAATTTATACGCTTTTTGACATTGTTTTTACATAGTTTTTAGTATGATTTAGTTAGTTTTTAGTATATTTTTATTAGTTTTTAAATAAAAATCACATTTCTAGACTTTACTATGAGTTTGTGTGTTTTTCTGTGATTTCAGGTAATTTCTGGCTGAAATTGAGGGACTTGAGCAAAAATCAGATTCAGAGGCTGAAGAAAGACTACAGATGCTGTTGGATTCTGACCTCCCTGCACTTAAAGTGGATTTTCTGGAGCTACAGAAGTCCAAATGGCACGCTCTTAATTTCGTTGGAAAGTAGACATCCAGAGCTTTCCAGCAATATATAATAGTTCATACTTTACCCGAGTTTAGACGATGCAAACTGGCGTTCAACGCCAGCTTTCTACCCTATTCTGGAGTTAAACACCAGAAACAGGTTGCAAAGCAGAGTTAAATGCCAGAAACAGGTTACAAACTGGCGTTTAACTCCAAGGAAGATCTCTACACGTGAAAGCTTCAATGCTCAGCCCAAGCACACACCAAGTGGGCCCGGAAGTAGATTTCTGCATCATTTACTCATTTCTGTAAACCATAGTTACTAGTTTAGTATAAAAACTACTTTTAGTGATTTATTTCACATCTTTTGATCATTTTTAGATCTCTAGACCTCCATGGGAGGCTGGCCACTCGGCCATGTCTACCCTATTTTCACTTATGTATTTTCAACGGTGGAGTTTCTACACCACATAGATTAAGGTGTGGAGCTCTGCTGTTCCTCATGAATTAATGCAAAGTACTATTATTTTTCTATTCAATTCAAGCTTATTCTTATTCTAAGATATTCATTCGCACCCAAGAATATGATGAATGTGATGATTATGTGACGCTCATCACCATTCTCACTTATGAACGCGTGCCTGACAAACACTTCCGTTCTACATGAAAGCAAGCTTGAATGCATATCTCTTAGCCTCCTGATTTATGATCAGAGTCTTCGTGGTATAGGCTAGAATTATTGGCGGCCATTCTTGAGATCCGGAAAGTCTAAACCTTGTCTGTGGTATTCCGAGTAGGATCTGGAAAGGGATGGCTGTGACGAGCTTCAAACTCGCGAGTACTGGGCATAGTGACAGATGCAAAAGGATTACTGAATCCTATTCCAGCAGGATCGAGAACCGACAGATGATTAGCCGTGCGATGATAGCGCATTTTGGACCATTTTCACTGAGAGGACGGGATGTAGCCATTGACAACAGTGATTCCCAACATACAGCTTGCCATGGAAAGGAGTATGAGTGATTGGATGAAAGCAGCAGGAAAGCAGAGGTTCAGAAGGAACAAAAGCATCTCCATACGCTTATCTGAAATTCTCACCAATGAATTACATAAGTATTCACCATTACTGTTCCGAGGGTTACCTGAAACTGGAGGTCGATCTCGGATGAGATCTTCTGTACTGGTCGGAGATGGCGTGTCCGGCTGGCTGGTGGTGGCCGGAGCTGTTGTGTCTGACTTGTTGGACTTGCTGCACTGCTGATCCTTCGCCACCGAAGGGTGGGGGGTACCTGCAAGAGACTCCGATGCTTAAGTTAGCACGGGTATTAAGCAGGTTTTATGTAGAATCAGAGTATGAGTTATACCTGGGTGCTCCAGTGTATTTATAGTAGTTGTAGAGTGACCTTTTTAGATAAGATAAGTTAGTTATCTTATCTTATCTTATCTTTTTGAGTTGAGGTCAGCTTATCTTCAAGGGAACCGCCTTTATCTCTATAGGCTTGGATTGCCTCTGGATTTGGGTCGTGTTCCTCTATTTGGGGCCCTTTATTGGGCTTTCCTGTCGATTTGGCCGAGCTCTTTAGGAGAGGTCGGGTAGTCTGACCCGAAGAGGTCGGTCGCTTTGTCGCCAATCATCCCGGGTCGGGTAACTCGACCCAGGGTATGAACAGTGCCCCTGCTTGAGCTCGATCTTTTTGTTGAGGTCGAGTCTTTGATTTCGATCGTTCTCTGTTGAAGCCGAACTCAAGCATTTTGTCGATTTCTTCCCTTTGTAGAATCTTTTGAATGTAAAACGTTTTTTTCTAAAGGCGCGCGCTTTTGTATTAGCGCTTTGTCCTGGGGAACGTGCGAGGGTTTAATGCCCTAATTAATTAGTATTAATTTCCCCGTTTTTCCTTTGGCTCTTTATTTTGATTTTCGAAAACTCAGAAACGGTTTCTCTTCTTTGCTCCTTCATAACTTCTTCACCATTTTCCTCCGTTTTTCTCGTTCTCTATTTTTCGCCTACGTTTCTTCCTTCGTTGCGGCGTCGTTTGGCAATTCTTAGGACAACTTTCATTTTTACATCTCCTTTTTTCCTTTGCAGCTTTTCTCTTCTCCAGGTGAGTTCCATTCGTACTTTCTTTCTCTTTCGCTACTTTAGATTTTGTGATTAAGTTGCGATTTTGCTCTGAGGGAAGTTTGGATCTTTCTGCTTTTACTGTGCCTGGTTTACTATCGTAATGCGTGCTCCGAAGTTTCTTCATCCTTTTGTATGAATCTTTTTGTCTTTCCTATTGCTTTATCGTGCTTAGGGCTTCTGTATGTTATTTCTCGTTTGTGCTTTTGATGATAATTTGTTTGATTCTGGAAAAAAGGCTGTGTCTTTGATGATTTCTGTTTTGGTATGCTCGGTGTTGGTGCTTGTTCTTTGCTGACGATTTTTTGCTTGACTTTGAAAAGGTTTGCGCCTTTCTGCTTGGCCATTTCTGACAAACTGTAGAAATAGCGCTTTCCTCTGATAAACTGTATGAGAGTGGACCTTTTGCATTTTCGCTTTCTTTCTAGATCATATTTTGATGAGTGCTTGGATGTAGGCCGTAGAAATAACTTGAAAACCTTGCTTGTTTACTGCCTCCAAGGGATGCCCCAAGACTTTTTTGTCATGAGTCTTGGGGTTTTCCCTTTTTTGTTTATCCGCCCGTCGAGATGTTTTGCCCCCTGTCCGAGATGTTTTTAAGTAATCCGTTCTTCTTTTCTTTTTGTAGGATTTAGTTGACCTCATGTCTTCCCGAAATAACATTGTAGAGATGCCTTCCCAGGTCCCTGCGGGTATGGCCGATTGGGTGGATTCCATGGTTCTCATGTGTGTCTCGCTAGTTGATTCTGAGTTTTGTGCTCAGCTTAGGCAGTTTCATAGTGTCTGTAGTGATTCTAGTGATGAGAAGAACTACGAGCTTGTTCCTCCTTCTTCTGACGAGAGAGTCTGCTTCTCGACTCGATTGTTGACAATCGCCCCTTCTTTTATGCTTACGATTTTTTCTTTGGTCAACTGGGTATTACCCTTCCTTTTACTCCATTTGAAACCGACCTGTTATGGTCTTGTAATGTTGCCCCTTCTCAACTTCACCCCAACTCCTGGGGTTTCATAAAAATTTTCCAATTGCTGTGCGATGGTTTTGGTATTCCTGCTTCCCAATCTCTCTTTTTCTATCTGTTTGTCTTGACTAAGCCCGGTGTGGTAAAAAAGAAGTCGGCCTGGGTCTCCTTTCGTTCTACCCAGGGGAAAAAGGTTTTTTCCATGTTTGACGAGTTGTTCCGTGATATTAAAAACTACTTTTTTAAGGTCCGAGCTGTTGAAGGAGCTCGACCCTTTTTTCTAGATGAGAATGACGAACCTGCTTTTCCCTTGGAATGGCAAAAAGATGTGAGGGTCTCCAGGTATTCGTGGGAAATGTTGGATGAGGCTGAGCAAGCCTTTGTGACTATCTTGGAAGAACGCTGGGGTCAACCTCCCCATCTTGACACAAAGAAATTTTTAACCAATCCTGCTCTTCTTCAAACTGAACTGGGTATCTTGTGTTTCTTTTATTATTTTGTTTATGTTGCTTGTAGCTGTCTTTTTCGACTTATCCAACTTGTAGCTGAGTTTTCTGTTTTGTTTGCAGAGGCCATGAAGAATAATGAATCCATGAAAGCTTATAAGAGGGCGCAGAGGGCGACTGCTGCCAGAAATGCTGCTGCCCAGGCGGCTGGGGAGGGATCCTCCCAAGTGCGCGAGAAGCCATCAGTGCAGAGTTCCGCCGGGGTGAAGAAGGTGATCCCTACACCCCGAGTTCGTTTGGCAGATCCTCACGTCACCTCTGCTGCTCCTTCTGTTGCTCTTCCCAATAAAAAACAAAAGACTGCTGAGCCCTTTGACCTCGATGCTCCAGATTTTAATGCTATTGAGTTCGTGGATCAACAAATCGGTCCTTACGGCACTCTCTCCATGGACGATGTGGCCATCCTCCATCACTTGGAATTCATGGCCTGAAATCATGTGAAGATGGCGTACATGTCGGCTGCCATATATCGGACTGCTCAGAATCTCCCTCTCCACGCTACTAAAGCATTTATGGAGGAGGCAAAACAGGAGTTTGATCGAATGAAGGAGCTGAAGGAGGAGCTCGAGGCGAAGGTTGCCAAGCTGGAGAAGGACTTGAAGAATGAGGAGGCGAGTTCCCAGTCACTGGCGGCTTCTTTGAGATTGGCTGAGGACGCAGTCCTGATGCACAAGGATAGTTATGTTACCTCTTATCGAGAGGTGCTGCGCCTGAGGGAGGAGCTCGACCATGCCCGGGAAGATTATTCTGAGCTTCAGGGTCATCTCGTTGGCAGGGTGATTGCTGCTTACGAGAACTTGAAGGACCAAGTTCGGGTCATTGCTCCCGAGGCCGACCTCACCCTTTTTAGCCTGGATAATATTGTCAGGGATGGCAAGATTGTCCCTGATGATGAGGGTGATGATGATGATGTCGTTCCTCCTGTGTCTTCTACCAAAGTGCCGACCTCTTCGGTTCCCCCTGCTGTGCCTGACCCAGATTGCCAGATCTTGAATCGGGAGGATGGAACTGTGGATACTGTTCCGATCCAGACTCGCCCTCCTTCTCCTTGTCCTGATGCTGCCAAGAAAGCTCCTGATGCTTGTTGATCTTTTCTTAAAATTTTGTGTAGTTGGCCCGGCTTGTGGGCTTTTTAGAACTCTTTTATTTATTTGCTGATACTTCTTAGTTGCTTATCTAGCAACTTTTTATTTTGAAAAACAAACAATAGCCCGCTATCTTTTTGATAGTAGTCTTTGGTGGCCTTTCGAGGCCTTATAACTCTGTAAAAAGTAGTCTTTTGACTAGGCATCTTTTCTGTTTTCTGCTGATGTCGAAATCTTGTGGCTCGACCTTCTTAGGTTGTTTTTGTTATGTTTATTTGTAGCTTGAATCCTTGGAGGTCACTGTTGTAGGGGTCCAACTTGTTTCTTTGGTTTTCTTTGCTTTGTATGCTTTTGTTGGTCCCCTTCTAAGCTATTCTCATAATCCTGTGTCTTGGACCTTTGCTAGGTCTCCTTCAGGGATTACTTTTATGACTTTCCAGTTGTAGGAGTCTGACTTCATTAGGTCGGTCTTTTTTAAGTTATTTGTAGTCCTCTTTATTGGATCTTTGTCAGATCTCTTTCAGGGACTTCTTTTGATAACTTTTAAGTAGTAGGAGTCCGACTTGGTTATACCGGTCTCCTTTAAGTTATTTTTGTAGTCCTCTTTCTTGGATCTTTGCCATATCTCTTTCAGGGACTATTTTGATAACTTTTAAGTAGTAGGAGTCCGACTTGGTTATACCGGTCTCCTTTAAGTTATTTTTGTAGTCCTCTTTCTTGGATCTTTGTCAGATCTCTTTTAGGGACTATTTTGATAACTTTTCATTTTGGGCTGACTTTTTCATGTCGAGCCCTTCTAAGTTAAAGTAATCCTCTTTAATAGGGTTGGCCAGACCTCTTTCCAGGGTTTACTTATAACTTGGGTTGACTTGGTCCGACTTCTCAATGTCGGCCAGTCTTTAAGTTATTATTTTAGCAATCCGTAAGACCTCGTCAGGCTCTTTTTTTAGATCACTTTCGATAACTTCTTACATTATTCTGTGTTCATCTTTGCCGATTTGTAGAAAGTGGTTTTCATCCCTAGATCGTCCTTTGGGTGAATCGCGTTTTCACCTTTATCGGACGGTTGTCTTTGTCGTGATCGTGCAGTGAAATGGTTTTTCACTTTCTGCCGATCTGTTGCTTTATAATCGGACGATGAATACTTCAGATTAATGCGTCTTGAAATCTTTGTAGAATATCTAAAATGTATTTTATTCAAAGAAAGAATGCAAATATATACATATGGGATTGTCTGAGTCTTAACTTGGTGCCTCATTAAAAAACCTTTTCAGGAAAAAGAGTGCGTCCAATGATAAGGTCTTTTATCTTTTCTAACTGTAGTACCTTCTGAGGTTGCAGGCGTGGCATGACCTGGGAAGCTCTCGTCCATCGAGTTCAAACAATCTGTAGTAGCCCTTTCCAAGTACGTCTACCACTCGGTAGGGTTCTTTCCAGTTTGCTGCCAGCTTTCCCGCTCCTGGTCGAGTTGTTCCGATATCATTTCGGATTAGGATGAGATCATTTTCTGTGAAACTTCTCGGCACTACCTTTTGATTATATCTGGAAGCCATTCGGCGTTTTAGAGCTTCTTCCCTGATCCGAGCTCTTTCTTGGATTTCGAGTAACAAGTCGAGCTCTTCTCTCTGAAGTTGGGAGTTTGCTCCCTCATTGTAGTGAACTACTCTGGGCGACCCTTCCTCAATCTCTACTGGAATCATCGCCTCTATTCCGTATGCTAATCGGAAGGGGGATTCCTTCGTGGTGGAATGTGGCGTTGTCAACATTTCCTGGATGAGGCTTCTATTATTGCCCCCTGGTTTGGTGATGGCTAGTTTTAAGAGTGCGTCAGCTCGGGCATTTTGTTCGCGGGGTATGTGGCAGATCTTATATTTCCCTATTTGTCCGAGTTGTTCCTTGGTTTTATCTAAATACTTTTTCATGGTGGGATCTTTGGCTTGGTAGCTCCCTGTTATTTGTGATGTAACCACTTGTGAATCGCTGTAAATGTTGAGTTTTTGAGCTCCGACTTCTTTAGCCAGCTTCAAACCAGCTAATAATGCTTCATATTTCGCCTGGTTGTTTGAGGCGGGGAACCCGAACTTGAGGGAGAGCTCAACTCGGGTTCCTTGGTTGCTTTCTATTATCACGCCCGCACCACTTCCAGTTTTGTTTGAAGAACCGTCCACGTAAAGATTCCATTCTGTGGGGGTTTCTAGGGCATCTGTGAATTCTGCGATAAAATCGGCCAGATACTGTGATTTAATGGCCGTCCGAGCTTCATATTGGAGGTCAAACTCTGACAACTCGACTTCCCATTGTAAAATTCTGCCTGCTAGATCTGTTTTCTGCAATATTCCTTTTATGGGCTGATTAGTTCGAACCTTAATGGTGTGAGCCTGGAAGTACGGGCGGAGTCGTCGAGACGTTAGGATAAGAGTATAGGCAAATTTTTCTATTTTCTGGTAGTTCAGTTCGGATCCCTGTAGTGCCTTGCTAATGAAATAAACGGGTTGTTGCCCATTTTCGTCTTCTCTGACTAGTGCTGAGGCTATTGCCCGACTCCCTACTGCGAGATATAATATGAGCGGTTCTCCTTCTCGTGGTTGAGATAGGATAGGTGGCCGTCCTAAGAATTCCTTGAAGTCTTTGAAGGCTTGCTCACATTCTGTCGTCCATTCGAACTGTTTTCCCTTTCTTAGAGTGGCATAGAAGGGGAGAGATCTTATCGCAGCTCTTGCTAAGAATCGGGATAGGGCGGCCAATCTCCCGTTGAGTTGTTGTATTTCTTTGACACAAGTTGGGGTCTTCATGTTGAGTATGGCTTGACATTTGTCTGGATTTGCTTCAATTCCCCTTTGTGTGAGCATGAAACCTAAGAATTTGCCTGCTTCTACTGCGAAGGTACATTTTGCGGGATTGAGTCGCATGTTGTGTTTCCTTATGGTGTCGAATACTTGAGCCAAGTCGGATAATAATGTATCTTCGGATTGTGTTTTTATCAACATGTCGTCCACATAAACTTCCATAATTTTTCCGATGTGATATGAGAAGACTTCATTCATTAGCCTTTGATAAGTAGCTCCTGCGTTCTTGAGACCGAAAGGCATCACGATGTAGCAGTAGTTTGCCTTTGGTGTTAAGAACAAGGTCTTTTCCTGATCTGGTGGGTACATGGGGATTTGGTTGTATCCTGAGTATGCGTCCATAAACGAGAGATATTTATATCCAGAGGAAGCATCTACCAGGGCGTCAATACTTGGGAGTGGGTATGGATCTTTTGGACAAGCTTTGTTGAGATCGGTGTAATCGGTGCACATCGCCACTTCCCATTTGATTTTTTCACCAAGACGACGTTGGCCAGCCATAGCGGGTATTTAACTTCTCTTATAAATCCGGCTTCGAGTAGTGCTTGTACTTTCTCTTCCACAGCCTGGGATCGCTCTGGCCCAAGCTTTCTTCGTCTCTGCTGTACCGGTCGAGATCCTGGGTAGACCGCCAACTTGTGGCACATTAGCTTAGGGTCTATGCCTGGCATGTCCGCGGCTTTCCATGCAAAGAGGTCGACATTATCTCGTAAGAATTGTATTAGCAATTCTTTTAAATCTCCTTTGAGGATTGTGCCGATATTAGTTGTTTTTTCCGAGGTGTCCCCGATCTGAATTTTTTCTATCTCGCCCTCTGGTTGGGGGCGAAGATCTTCTCGTCGTTGGATCCCGCCCAACTCGATTGCGTGGAACTCTTCTCCCTTACTTCTGAGGTTTAGGCTTTCGTTATAACAGCGACGTGCCATCTTTTGGTCAGCTTTTATCGTGGCTGTCCCTTTTGGAGTTGGGAACTTCATACATAGGTGTGTGGTCGAGACTATTGCGCCGAGTTGGTTGAGTGTTGTCGGACCTATGAGAGCATTGTAAGCTAAACTTACATCGACTACGATGTAGTCTATTTTGAGGGTCCTGGATTGGTCTCCTTTTCCGAAGGTTGTATGTAGTGATATGTATCCTAATGGTCGAACCGGGGTATCTCCTAACCCAAACAGACTGTTTGGATATGCCTTAAGTTCTTTTTCTTCTAAGCCGAGTTTGTCAAAGGCTGTTTTGAATAAGATGTCGGCAGAACTCCCTTGGTCTATTAAGGTGCGGTGTAGGTTGGCGTTTGCCAATATGATGGTGATGACCATGGGATCGTCGTGTCCTGTGATGATGCCGGACGCGTCCTCCTTAGTGAATGTTATCGCTGGGATGTTGAGTGCTTCCTCCTCTCCTTCGACATGATATACTTCTTTGAGATGCCTTTTGCGGGAAGATTTGGAGATCCCTCCTGCTGCGAATCCGCCATGTATCATGTGGACATGTCTTTCTGGTGTCCGTCGTTCTGTTCGCTCGGTATCTTCATCCCTTCGTCTTTTTCTTTGATCATCATCTCGGGTGGCCAGGAATCGATCTAATTTTCCTTCCCTTACCAATTTTTCTATGATATTTTTTAAGTCGAAGCATTCGTTGGTGGCGTGTCCTTTGACCCTATGATATTCACAATATTCCTTCCGATTTCCTCCTCCCCTTTTTCCTTTGAGGGGCCTTTGACAAACCCCATTTGTAGGGTTTATCTTGTATTAATTTTAGGGGATTTTATTACCTTTTACCCACATTTATTCAATGAAATAGCATGGTTTTATAACTTTTCCTTTAATTGTGCTTAAGAGTGAAAACATGCTTTTTAGGTCTTAAAATAGCTAAATTTAATTCACCTTGATTCTATTAGATGCCTTGATATGTTTGTTAAGTGATTTAAGGTTTAGGAGGCAAAGATTGGATCAAGGGAATGAAGAAAGAAAGCATGAAAAGTTGGAGAACTCATGAAGAAATGAAAGAACCGGAAAGCTGTCAAGCCGACCTCTTTGCACTTAAACGACCATAACTTGAGCTACAGAGGTCCAAATGATGCGGTTCCAGTTGCGTTGGAAAGCTAACATCTGGGGCTTCGAAACGATATAAGATTTGCCATAGTTGCATCGCACATAGGGGCGCGCACGCGCACGGTATGCGGACGCGCCGATGGTGGCACATGACCCACTTAATGCAAACGTGGCCAGCGATTTGGTTTAGAAACTATACTTGCAACGAGATTTCATTTGTGAAATTCTAAACCATCAAAAATCCATTCATCAAAATGGCGCCGTTGCCGGGGAATTGCAATGGTGTTATGTTATTGGTTGTTGTACATATGTGAATAGTGTGAATATCTTGCTTTTTGCTTTATTTGCTAGTTGTAGAATTTTGTTTCTTTTGTTCTCTATTAGCTTTTGTTTTTATTTTATCTTTTTACCATGAATTCTCATTTTGGCTATGAGTGTGATTACAACTATGTTGTAGGTGATGGGAGCTACAATGAAGATGTGTGTCAAGGATGGGATAACCAAAGGTGGGAGGAGCCATATGCTTATGATCAATCCTCTTGGCAACAACCTCCACCAATGCACTATGAAGAAGAGCCATTCTATGATGCATATCAATCCAATGGCTATGGTGAATCTCCTTGTGACTTTCAAGAACCACCACCATATGCCTATGAGTCATATCCTCAACATGAACCTCAACCACACTCACAAGCCTATTTTCAACAAACACCTCCATATGACCATGATCCTTACTCACCATACCAACCTCCTTTTGAACCATATGAACCATACATGGAACCACAATTCCAAGATTACTACTCCCAAGAACCACCTCAATACACACCGCCACCTTACCAAGAAGAACCACCTTCCTATAATGAACTCTTTCTCCAAGACAATGAACCCTCTTATCCACCCCAATTCTCAATGGATAAAATCCTTAGCCTTATACTTCAAGGGCAAGGAGAAATGCAAAGGGAGACACTAGAATTTATGGCTACCTTGACCAAGGTAGTAAGCATTTTAGCCTCCCAATGCTTGAGCACTCAAAGCACTCCCATGGTCACATGTGGAGAACCAATTAAAGAGCATAGCATGAAGGAAAGATTGAAAACTCCGGTGGAAAAGGAGGAATGCGACTTTGTGTTAGAACAATTGGAGGAGCCTATGATTATTAAAGAAAAGGAAGAAGTGGTTGAAGACTTAGGAGATGCGGAACCTCCATGGGAAGCTAAAATCAAAGAAAATCCCTCCAAGAAGAGTAAATTTGATGTTGAGGAGGAATGTGCACAACCTCCGAGGCATATTCTATATGAAGACTTGGAGAGAATGAAGCAAGAATTGAGTTTCCTTGGCGATGAAGATCATGCATCCAATCTTCTTGGTGAAGAATCCTTTGAATTTGAAGAACCTTCTCCTAATAAATTTGAAAGTGATATGAAGGTAGATTTCTCTCAACCTCCCATTTATGACTTGAGTGATGTTGAAGAGTTAGAGGAAGTTGATGAACAAAGGATTGAAAATGAAGAAGTTTATGAAGAGGTGGAGATTGACAAGGAAGAACACAAGGGAGTAAAGCTTGCTAGCACATTGGAGATACCTCTCCCCAAGCCATCACCATCCATTCTCTCATTCAAGTGGGTAAATTCCTTATGCTCAAGCTTTATTATTCCCCTTGAATATGGTTTGCTTAGGACGGATGGTCAACTAAGACATATTTGTGGCTTTAAGAGTAAAAAGGAGATGGTTAGTGGTTTGAAATATCATTCTAGGTTCATTATGGTTGCATGTTCAAAGCTTAATTGCACGGTTTGGTATAGAGCTAGATTGTTTGGGTTTAGGAGAATGTTTGGTCACTTTATTGAGAATTCTAAGGTCATGCCACCCAAATGGAATAATGATAATCAACTTGAAGATGGGTGTGGAAATAAGATATGGGATCCGGGAATACATGAGGATCAATTTTGGGAGCCCCAAGCTTGTGAAGAACTCCATCAAGACTTGGCTCAATCCATGAAGAATCTTGGGGCACAATGGAGAACCAAGCATTGGTGGGAGTTCCAAGATGAATACAAGCACAAGCCACCTTGATGAGGAGCTCCCCATAAGTCCAACTTAAGGACAATAAACAAAAGTGCTAGGTGGGAGACAACCCACCATGGTAAAACCTTTTCATTTTCTCTTTTGTAAATATTGGTAAAATTAGCTTAATTTCATGTTTAGATTAGTTGGTAGAGTTTAATTGGTAGTTTAAGTATATTAAATAAGGTTTTATGGTGTTTTGGTAGCTGTTTGGAGGTTTGGAATGCTTGGATTGGTGCAAAAACATAGAAAAAAAAAATTTTGAAAAATAGAGCACCATCCACGCGTACGCGTACATGGCGCGTACGCGCACTTCCAGCATTTTCGACCATCCACGCGCGCGCGCCATGCGTGCGTACGCGTGGATTGAGAAGTTCCAACCTCCATACATTTCCCAGAGAGTTGTGCCTGCGCCGCGCCAACGTTATGCCTCTGGCACAAACCCCACTTGCGCACACGCGCACACGACGCGTACGCGTCACTCTCGGAATAAGCCATCCGCGCGCGCGCGGCATGCGCGCGTACGCGCGGATTTCCTTTCTTCACCACATTTCTTTTCTTCTCCTCTTTCTATTTCTTTCCTTCTCCTTTCTCCTACCCCCCATCCAACACTTCCAAACACCATTGATAACCATTTATTTTAGTTAGTTAATTAGTTAGTTAGTTAGTTGATTAGTTAGTTTTAGTTTAGTTTCCATTTTATTTTCTCTCTTTTCATCATAAGTGTTGGAGTATTGACTTTGTTTACTATACATTGCTATATCCCTTATTGCCTAAATGCTATTTTAGCATGAATGTTTTTAGATAATTTTTGTTGGATTCTATGATTGAGGTTATATTTTACTACTTGGTTTTGAATTCTTCATGCTTACCTTTTGAAAAATACCAAGTGATGAGAATTGTCTTCGAGCTTATAACTCTTTTGAATTGCATGTTGTAGCTAGCCACCATGTGATTTGAACCGTATTCTTTGATTAGGCAATCTCTTGATGGATAATGTTGAGCATTTACCTTAATGCATTGTATTTCATGATTATATCCATCCATATGTTTGACTTGAATGCTTTCATGCTTCTCTAATGCTTGTCTTACCTTACAAGCTTACTTAAAGCATCTCAAGCACACTAGGATAAGTGAAGTGCATGCTTCTTCAATGTATGCTTCCTTGCTTTTATATCTTCTCATCTTATGGTGTTATATTTTTGTTTTTCATAACGAATGCACCACAAGCAACCATGGAAGCGGAAGAAAGAACACATAGCAATCCGGAGAGACGCCGTACCCCCTTGCTCATCTTTGAGTGCACCGAGGACGGTGCAAACTTTTAAGTGTGGGGAGGTCGTCCGACCGTTCGGCAATCTTGGGTGACAAATTTCTAATCCCAACACTTTTGCATTTCATTTTAGGATTTTAGGATTTTTACTTGCATTTTCTTATTTTTGCATATGTATACACAATAAGCTTAGTCAAATAATGAAATTTTTCAAGATTTCTATCTATAGGGCATGTCAATTGATTTGAGTGAAAACTTTTAATAGAACTTGCTTGAATTATATATATTATGGATCATGTTTTGAGCTAAGAACACAATCTTGTGAGACTTGAGCCTAATGATGTGGTTACATCTTATAACCACTTATTTTTACTCATTCTTCATGCAAGTTTGTAAAAATATTTAATAGCTCAATTCAATTGTGGATTGGCATGGTTGTCAATACCTTTAGCCCTTGTGCATATATGCATCTTGGGAATTGATTTATTTTGACCAAGCACTTGCATTCATGTAGATAACTGCATATAGTTTAGGTTGCATATAGTCTATTTCCATTGAATAAATGCCATCCCTTACTTCATTCTTGGCTTAAGCATGAGGACATGCTTGGTTTAAGTGTGGGGAGATTGACAAACCCCATTTGTAGGGTTTATCTTGTATTGATTTTAGGGGATTTTATCACCTTTTACCCACATTTATTCAATGAAATAGCATGGTTTTATAACTTCTCCTTTAATTGTGCTTAAGAGTGAAAACATGCTTTTTAGGTCTTAAAATAGCTAAATTTAATTCACCTTGATTCTATTAGATGCCTTGATATGTTTGTTAAGTGATTTAAGGTTTAGGAGGCAAAGATTGGATCAAGGGAATGAAGAAAGAAAGCATGAAAAGTTGGAGAACTCATGAAGAAATGAAAGAACCGGAAAGCTGTCAAGCCGACCTCTTTGCACTTAAACGACCATAACTTGAGCTACAGAGGTTCAAATGATGCGGTTCCAGTTGGGTTGGAAAGCTAACATCCGG
>NC_029794.2:11755824-11770159 GCF_000816755.2 Arachis ipaensis | reverse complement strand
ACCATCAAAAATCCGTTCGTCAGCCTTGCTGGGGGAATTTTTTCTGTATGGCAGACTTCTTTGTATATTTCGACTAGGGATGCTCTGAGGGGAGTATAATTATGGTATTTTTTAATTTTCTCCCCTTGCCGGTCTTCTTTTCGTTTATTTTCTTTGTCTTTGTCACGGTAAGAGGCCCCCGATTTTGAGGTCTCTCCTAACCGAGCGTTTTCTTCCATGTTGATGTATTTTTCTGCCCGTTCTTGCACTTCGTCTAAGGAGGTCGGGTACTTTTTTGATATAGACTGGCTGAAAGGTCCCTCTTGTAGGCCGTTGATAAGTCCCATGATGGCGGCCTCTGTGGGTAAGCTTTGTATGCCCATGCATGTTTTGTTGAATCTTTCCATGTAGCTGCGGAGGCTCTCCCGATCTCCTTGCTTGATCCCTAGTAGACTGGGAGCGTGTTTAGCTTTATCTTTCTGGATGGAGAATCTGGCGAGGAACTTTCCGGCCAAATCGTCGAAGTTTGAGATGGACTTGGGAGGTAAGCTGTCGAACCATCTGATCGCCGTCTTCGTGAGGGTTGTTGGAAAAGCTTTGCAGCGAACGGCATCTGAGGCATCGGTAAGGTACATTCTGCTTCTGAAATTGCTGAGATGATGGTTGGGATCGGTGGTGCCGTCGTACAAAATCATATCCGGTAGTTTGAAGTCTTTTGGAATTTTGGTTTTCATAATTTCTCTGGTGAATGGATCCTGTTCTTTGCGTGAGCTTTCCTCAGGAGTGACCCGAGGGGCTTTTAATTTGAGATCGGCTTCTAATTGCTATAACTTGTCTTCCAATTTTCGACGTCGCCGTATCTCTCTTTGTAGATCCTTTCTGACCTCTCGTTGTTGTTGAGTTTCTTTCTCGAGTTGCTTTAAACGGTCTTGAAGTGCGTCTATTATCCCCGGATTTGATGAGTCTTTGTCTCCGTTGGATTCCGGAGTATCCTTTAGCGTGGTGTCCGCGTTCTTGTGCGGTGTTCTGTTTTCCATATCTGAATTGTGGTCGTTGTCATGGCCATCCGCCATGGTGTTGGGATGACTTCCAGTTCCCTGGCAACGGCGCCAATGTTCCGAGGGTTACCTGAAATTGGAGGTCGATCTCGGATGAGATCTTCTGTACTGGTCAGAGATGGCGTGTCCGGCTGGCTGGTGGTGGCCGGAGCTGTTGTGTTCGACTTGTTGGACTTGCTGCATTGCTGATCCTTGGCCACCGGAGGGTGGGGGGTACCTGCAAGAGACTCCGATGCTTAAGTTAGCACGGGTATTAAGCAGGTTTTATGTAGAATCAGAGTATGAGTTATACCTGGGTGCTCCAGTGTATTTATAGTAGTTGTAGAGTGACCTTTTTAGATAAGATAAGTTAGTTATCTTATCTTATCTTATCTTTTTGAGTTGAGGTCAGCTTAGCTTCAAGGGAACCGCCTTTATCTCTATAGGCTTGGATTGCCTCTGGATTTGGGTCGTGTTCCTCTATTTGGGGCCCTTTATTGGGCTTTCCTGTCGATTTGGCCGAGCTCTTTAGGAGAGGTCGGGTAGTCTGACCCGAAGAGGTTGGTCGCTTTGTCGCCAATCATCCCGGGTCGGGTAACTCGACCCAGGGTATGAACAATTACCAAGGAACGAACGATCACAATTTCGTGCACCAAGTTTTTGGCGCCGTTGCCGGAGATTGTTCGAGTTTGGACAACTGACGGTTCATCTTGTTGCTCAGATTAGGTAATTTTATTTTAATTTTAAGCTTTTTATTTCTTATTTTCGAAAAATACAAAAAAAAATTTCTTCTTTTTCGTTCTTCCCAAAGTAATTTTCGAAAAAAACAAATTAATAAATCATAAAAACAAAAAATTTTATGCTTCCTGTTTGAGTCTAGTGTCAAATTTTAAGTTTGGTGTCAATTGAATTCTTTTTAATTTTTCTAAAAATTTTTCAAAAAATCCATGCATTGAGTTGTGTTCTTCATAATCTTCAAGTTGTTCTTGATGATTTTCCTTGTTTGATCTTTACATTTTCTTGTTTTGTGTCTTTTCTTGTTTTTCATATGCATTTTTGAATTATTAGTGTCTATAGTTTAAAAATTTTTAAGTTTGGTATCTTGCATATTTTTCTTTTCTTAAAAATTTTCAAAAACATGTTCTTGATGTTCATCTTGACATTCAAAGTATTCTTGGTGTTCATCTTGACATTCAAGGTGTTCTTGCATGCATTTTTATTTTGATCTTAAATTTTTATGTGTGTTTCATTTTTGTTGTTTAATAGAAAAAGAGAAAAACATAAAAATGATATCTTTCCTTTTTTCGCTTTCCTCATTAAAAATTAAAAAAAAATAAAAAATATATCTTTCCTTGTTTTACTCATCAAATCTTTCAAATCTTTTTCAAAAATAAAATCTTTTTCATTTATTTTTACATAATTTTCGAAATTATTTTTTTAAAATTGATTTTCAAAATCTTTTTCTCATTCTTAGTTCATATTTTTGAAAATCTCACTAACATTTAATGTTTTAATTCAAAAAAATTTTTTAGATGTTACTTACCTATTAAAAAAGGTTCAATCATTGAATTTTAAAATCATATCTTTTAGTTTCTTGTTAGTCAAGTAATCAACTTTAATTTCAAAAATTAAATCTTTTTAATTTCCTTTTCAAATCTTTTTCAAATTAAATTTCAAATCATATCTTTTTCAAAAATCAATTTTCGAAATCTTTTCTAACTTCCTATCTTTTCAAATTTGATTTTCAAATCCTTTTTCAATTAACTACCTGAATTTTTGTTTGATTTTAAAAGTTTTCTATTTCAATCATATCTTTTTCAAAACCACCTAACTAATTTTCTCTCTCTAATTTTCGAAAACTCCTTCCCCCTTTTTCAAAATTCTTTTTAATTAACTAATTGTTTTAAATTTTAATTTAATTTTATTTCTCTTTTTAATTTTCCAATTCTAATTAATATTTAAAATAAAAACAAAAATATTTTTATTTTATTTTAATTAATTTTCAAATTTTTCTCTTCTCCTTCTTCTATTCTCCTCTTCTTCTACTCACATAAAGGAATCTCTATACTGTGACATAGAGGATTCCATATTTTCTGTTCTCTTCTTTTTTACATGAGCAGGAGCAAGGATAAGAACATTCTTGTTGAAGCTGATCCGGAACCTGAAAGGACTCTGAAGAGGAAGCTAAGAGAAGCTAAAACACAACACTCTGAAGAGAACTTTACTGAAATTTTCGAAAAATAAGTAGAGATGGCCGAAACCAATAACAATGGTGGAGGTGCAAGGATGATGCTTGGTGACTTTACTACACCAAATTCCAACTTCCATGAAAGAAGCATCTCAATCCCTGCCATTGGAGCAAACAATTTTGAGCTAAAGCCTCAATTAGTTTCTCTGATGCAACAGAATTGCAAGTTTCATGGACTTCCATCAGAAGATCCTTTTCAGTTCTTAACTGAATTCTTGCAAATCTGTGATACTGTTAAGACCAATGGGGCTGATCCCGAGGTCTACAGGCTTATGCTTTTCCCGTTTGCTGTAAGAGACAGAGCTAGAATATGGTTGGACTCTGAGTCTGAATGGATTGCAAGCTGCATCTAACAGTACTAAAGAAGCATCTTCTGAAGAAGAAGCTTATGATCCTGAGAACCCTGCAATGGCAGAGGTAAATTACATGGGTAAAGCCTATGGAAACACCTATAATCCCTCATGGAGAAATCATCCAAATTTCTCATGGAAGGATCAACAAAAGCCTCAACAAGGCTTTAATAATGGTGGAAGAAACAGGTTTAGTAATAGCAAGCCTTTTCCATCATCCTCTCAGCAACAGATAGAGAATTCTAAGCAGAATCCATCTAGCTTAGCAAATATAGTCTCTGATCTATCTAAGGCCACTTTAAGTTTCATGAATGAAACAAGGTCCTCCATTAGAAATTTGGAGGCACAAGTGGGCCAGCTGAGTAAAAGAGTCACTGAAACTCCTCCTAGTACTCTCCCAGTCAATACAGAAGAGAATCCAAAAAGAGAGTGTAAGGCCATAACCTTACTTGGTGTGGCCGAACCCAGAGAGGAGGAGAAAGACGTGAATCCTAGTGAGGAAGACCTCCTGGGACGTTCACTGACCAATAAGGAGTTTTCCTTTGAGGAACCAAAGGAATCTGAGGCTCATCTAGAGACCATAGAGATTCCATTGAACCTCCTTTTACCATTCATGAGCTCTGATGACTATTCTTCCTCTGAAGAAGATGAAGACATCAGTGAAGAGCAGGTTTCTAAGTATTTAGGAGCCATCATGAAGTTGAATGCCAGTTTATTTGGTAATGATACTTGGGAGGATGAACCCCCTTGTTCACCAATGAACTTAGTGCATTGATAAGGCAGACATTGCCTCAGAAGAAACCGGATCCCGAAAAGTTCTTCATACCTTGTACCATAGGCACCATGACCTTTGAGAAGGCTCTGTGTGACCTTGGGTCAGGGATAAACCTCATGCCACTCTCTGTAATGGAGAAACTGGGAATCTATGAGGTACAAGCTGCAAGAATCTCACTAGAGATGGCAGACAAATCAATGAAACAGGCTTATGGATTAGTAGAGGACTTGTTAGTAAAGGTTGAAGGCCTTTACATCCTTATTGATTTCATAATCCTAGACAATGGGAAGGATGAGGATGAATCCATCATCCTTGGAAGACCCTTCCTAGCCACAGCAAAAGCTGTGATTGATGTGGACAGAGGAGAGTTGGTCTTTCAACTGAATGAGGACAACCTTGTGTTTAAAACTCAAGGATCTCCTTCTGTAACCATGGAGAGGAAGCATGAAAAGCTTCTCTTACTGCAGAGTCAACCGAAGCCCCCACAGTCAAACTCTAAGTTTGGTATTGGGAGGCCACAACCAAACTCTAAGTTTGGTGTTGAACCCCCACATCCAAACTCTAAGTTTGGTGTTGGGAGGTCCCAACAATGATCTGAACATCTGTGAGGCTCCATGAGAGCTCACTGTCAAGCTATTGACATTAAAGAAGCACTTGTTGGGAGGTAACCCAATGTTATTTAATTATATCTATTTATTTTCCATTACTATTTAATGTTTTCTTTAGGTTGATGATCATGTGAAGTCACAAAAACAACTGAAAAAAAAACAGAATGAAAAGCAGCATTAAAAACAGCTCACCCTGGAGGAAGAGCTTACTGGTGTTTAAACGCCAGTAAGAAGCATCAAGCTGGCATTTAACGCCAGAAAGAAGCATCAAGCTGGCGTTAAACGCCAGAAACAAGCATCAGACTGGCGTTTAACGCCAGAACAGAGCATGGAATTGGCGTTAAACGCCAGAAACAAGCAGCAAGCTGGCGTTTAACGCCAGACATGCATTCTAAGGACATTTTGCACGCCTAATTGGAGCAGGGGTGCTAAGTCCTTGACCCCACTGGATTTGTGAGCCCCACAGGATCCCCACCTACCCCACCTCTTCTTCTCTCCTCTTCACACCTTTTCATAACTCTCTTCCCCAAATACCCTTAACCACTCACATCAATTCACTCTTCCCCATAAACCCCACCTACCTCCAAAATTCAAATTCTTTTCCCTCCCAAACCCAACCCTAATGGCCGAAACCTACCCTTCTCCCCCACCACTATATAAACCCCTCAACACTACTCCATTTTCACACATTACAACCACCACTTCTCCCCTTTGGCCGAATACACTCTCTCCCTCCATCTCCTCCATTTTCTTCTTCTACTACTACTTTCTTTCTTCTTTTGCTCGAGGACGAGCAAACCTTTTAAGTTTGGTATGGTAAAAGCATTGCTTTTTGTTTTTCCATAACCATCAATGGCATCTAAGGCCAGAGAAACCTCAAGAAAGAGGAAAGGGAAGGCAATTGCTTCCACCTCTGAGTCATGGGAGATGGAGAGATTCATTTCAAAGGTCCATCAAGACCAATTCTATGAAGTTTTGGCCAAGAAAAAGGTGATCCCTGAGGTCCCTTTTAAGCTCAAAAAGAACGAATATCCGGAGATCCGACAAGAGATTAGAAGAAGAGGATGGGAAGTTCTCTCTAATCCTATTCAACAAGTCGGGATCTTAGGGCTATCATGATCCACAGTATCATGATTGGGGAGGAAGTGAAAGTTCATGAGATTATACCTCAAGAACTCTACAAGGTGGCTGACAAGTCCTCCACTTTGGCAAGGTTAGCCTTTCCTCACCTCATTTGCCACCTCTGCAATTCGGCTGGAATTGACATAGAGGGAGACATCCTCATTGATGAGGACAAGCCCATCACTAAGAAAAGGATGGAGCAAACAAGTGATCATGGACCTCAACAAGAGCATGAGGAAATTCCTCACCATGAAATCCCTGAGATACCCCAAGGGATGCATTTCCCTCCACAAAACTATTGGGAGCAAATCAACACCTCCCTATGAGAATTAAGTTCCAACATGGGACAACTAAGGATGGAACACCAAGAGCACTCCATCATTCTCCATGAGATTAGAGAAGATCAAAGAGCTATAAGGGAGGAGCAACAAAGACAAGGAAGAGACATAGAGGAGCTCAAGAGCACCATTGGTTCTTCAAGAAGAGGAAGACGCCACCCTCACTAAGGTGGACTCGTTCCTTAATCTCCTTGTTCTTATTTTCCTTTTTTTCGGTTTTGAGCCTTATGTTTTATTTATGTTTGTGTCTTTACTATATGATCATTAGTGTTTAAGTGTCTATGTCTTAAAGCTATGAATGTCCTATGAATCCATCACCTCTCTTAAATGAAAAATGCTTTTAATCACAAAAGAACAAGAAGTACATGATTTCGAATTCATCCTTGAAATTAGTTTAATTATTTTGATGTGGTAACCATACTTTTTGTTTCTCTGAATGAATGCTTGAACAGTGCATATGTCTTGAATTTATTGTTTATGAATGTTAAAATTGTTGGCTCTTGAAAGAATGATGAAAAAGGAGAAATGTTATTTGATAATCTGAAAAATCATAAAATTGATTCTTGAAGCAAGAAAAAGCAGTGAAAAGCAAAAGCTTGCGAAAAAAATGGCGAAAAAAAAAAGAAAGAAAAAGAAAAAGCAAGCAGAAAAAGTCAGTAACCCTTTAAACCAAAAGGCAAGGGTAATAGAAAGGATCCAAGGCTTTGAGCATCAGTGGATAGGAGGGCCCAAAGGAATAAAATCCTGGCCTAAGCGGGTAAACCAAGTTGTCCCTAACCATGTGCTTGTGGCGTGAAGGTGTCAAGCCAAAAGCTTGAGATTGAGCGGTTAAAGTCGAGGTCCAAAGCAAAAACAGAGTGTGCTTACGAACCCTGGACACCTCTAATTGGGGACTTTAGCAAAGCTGAGTCACAATCTGAAAAGGTTCACCCAATTATGTGTCTGTGGCATTTATGTATCCGGTGGTAATACTGGAAAACAAAGTGATTAGGACCACGGCCAAGACTCATAAAGTAGCTGTGTTCAAGAATCAACATACTGAACTAGGAGAATTAATAACACTATCTGAATTCTGAGTTCATATAGATGCCAATCATTCTGAACTTCAAAGGATAAAGTGAGATGCCAAAACTGTTCAGAGGCAAAAAGCTACTAGTCCCGCTCATCTAATTGGAGCTAAGTTTCATTGATATTTGAAATTTATAGTATATTCTCTTCTTTTTATCCTATTTGATTTTTAGTTGCTTGGGGACAAGCAACAATTTAAGTTTGGTGTTGTGATGAGTGGATAATTTATACGCTTTTTGGCATTGTTTTTACATAGTTTTTAGTATGATTTAGTTAGTTTTTAGTATATTTTTATTAGTTTTTAAATAAAAATCACATTTCTGGACTTTACTATGAGTTTGTGTATTTTTCTGTGATTTCAGGTAATTACTGGCTGAAATTGAGGGACTTGAGCAAAAATCATATTCAGAGGCTGAAGAAGGACTGCATATGCTGTTGGATTCTGATCTCCCTGCACTTAAAGTGGATTTTCTGGAGCTACGAAAGTCCAAATGGTGCGCTCTCAGATGCGTTAGAAAGTAGACATCCAGGGCTTTCCAGAAATATATAATAGTCCATACTTTGCCCGAGTTTAGATGACGTAAACTGGCGTTCAACGCCAGCTTTCTGCCATATTCTAGAGTTAAACGCCAGAAACAGGTTGCAAAGCAGAGTTAAACGCCAGAAACAAGTTACAAACTGGCGTTTAACTCCAAGGAAGACCTCTACATGTGAAAGCTTCAATGCTCAGTCTAAGCACACACCAAGTGGGCTCGGAAGTGGATTTCTGCATTATTTACTCATTTCTGTAAATCCTAGTTACTAGTTTAGTATAAAAACTACTTTTAGTGATTTATTTCACATTTTTTATCATTTTTAAATCTCTAGACCTCCATGGGAGGCTGGCCACTCGGCCATGTCTACCCTATTTTCACTTATGTATTTTCAACGGTGGAGTTTTTACACCACATAGATTAAGGTGTGGAGCTCTGTTGTTCCTCATGAATTAATGCAAAGTACTATTATTTTTCTATTCAATTCAAGCTTATTCTTATTCTAAGATATTCATTCACACCCAAGAATATGATGAATGTGATGATTATGTGACGCTCATCACCATTCTCACTTATGAACGCGTGCCTGACAAACACTTCCGTTCTACATGAAAGCAAGTTTGAATGCATATCTCTTGGCCTTCTGATTTACGATCAGAGTCTTCGTGGTATAGGCTAGAATTATTGGCGGCCATTCTTGAGATCCGGAAAGTCTAAACCTTGTCTGTGGTATTCCGAGTAGGATCTGGGAAGGGATGGCTGTGACGAGCTTCAAACTCGGGAGTGCTGGGCGTAGTGACAGATGCAAAAGGATTACTGAATCCTATTCCAGCAGGATCGAGAACCGATAGATGATTAGCCGTGCGATGACAGCGCATTTTGGACCATTTTCACTGAGAGGACGGGATGTAGCCATTGACAACGGTGATTCCCAACATACAGCTTGCCATGGAAAGGAGTATGAGTGATTGGATGAAAGCAGCAGGAAAGCAGAGGTTCAGAAGGAACAAAAGCATCTCCATACGCTTATTTGAAATTCTCACCAATGAATTACATAAGTATTTCTATCCTATTTTATATTTTAATTATATTTTAATTATCAAATCTCCATAACCAATTGAATCTGCCTGACTGAGATTTACAAGGTGACCATAGCTTGCTTCAAGCCGACAATCTCCGTGGGATTGATCCTTACTCACGTAAGGTTTATTACTTGGACGACCCAGTGCACTTGCTGGTTAGTTGTGCGAAGTTGTGACAAAGAACTAAGATTATGAACGTGCGTATTAAGTTTTCAGTGCCGTTACCAAGGAATGAACGATCACAATTTCGTGCACCACTGACCAAGAAACAGAAGAAAATATCCATAAAGAAGAAAAGGTCAGAAAAAAACAATCCAACCTCTACCCCAACAAGCAAGGTGAATCAAGCCAATCACAATAAAAGAAAACTTGTTAGGAGAAATTTATATCAGGGGGCACTAATTTTCACCTCTCCCCCCTTGGAGACATTTCTTTTAACCAACTGGAAGAAGAGGAAGAAACTTCAATAATCAAGTGCCAAACTAGTGACGTTAAAGAAGTGCTTGTCGGGAGGCAACCCGATAATTTCGTATCCTTAGTTATTCTTCGTAGTAGTAGCTTTCTTACTTATTTGATTTTTATTGAGTTTTTATTATTTTTCTGATCATGCAACTATTTTAGAATAGGAACCAGAGATTCCTCTTACTATTTGTTTTTATTTTCAGTTCTTCTTTGCTTGAGGACAAGCAAACCTTTAAGTTTGGTGTTGACGCTTCGCTTAAGGGTTTTCTGTTTATTTTTTTTGCACTAAGGGAGGTGAATCATCTTCACAAAGGAGCACAACCTGAAGAATAAAATGACCGCTCGGATAACTAAGGTGGTTGAGTTCCTTTCATTTTTTATTCCTTCCCGCTTTTATTATGTTATGTTCCGATTTTCTGCTATTTTGCTTTGTTTGTTGCATGATCCTTTATTAGTTAGAATCCTAGGTCTAGTTTAGTTTTCTCTTAATTGATTTAATTCCGAAAAGATGTCTCATGTATTACTCACTGAGCTTGAAATTCAAATAAAAAAAAAATATACAGAAGTGATGTATTGCATGAGAAAGTGAGTCTATATTGAAGAATAGTCTTTTTTACTTAGATGTGGTGGTACTTTCTGTGATTCTGAATGCATGACTTAAACAGTGCATATTTTTTATAGTGAAGTTTATGAATGTTAAAATTGTTGGCTCTTGAAAGAATGATGAAAAAAGAGAAATGTTATTGATAATCTGAAAAATCATAAAATTGATTCTTGAAGCAAGAAAAAGTAGTGAAAAACACGAAGCTTGCGAAAAAAAATTATTATATAAAATAAAGAAAAAAAGAAAAAAAAGAAAAGCAAGCAGAAAAAGTCAATAACCTTTCAAACTAAAAGGCAAAGGGTAAAAAGGATCCAAGGCTTTGAGCATTAATGGATAGAAGGGCCCAAAGGAATAAAATCCTGGCCTAAGCGGCTAAAATCAAGCTGTCCCTAACCATATGCTTGTGGCGTGAAGGTGTCAAGTGAAAAGCTTGAGACTGAGCGGTTAAAGTCGTGGTCCAAAGCAAATAGAGTGTGCTTAAGAGCTCTGGGCACCTCTAACTGGGGACTTTAGCAAAGCTGAGTCACAATCTGAAAAGGTTCACCCAGCTATGTGTCTGTGGCATTTATGTATCCAGTGGTAATACTGGAAAACAAAATGCTTAGGGTCACAGCCAAGACTCATATATGCTACTTTGAATCTTGTGCAATTTTGTTTATTTTAGGTAGCATTCAGCTGGATTTGATGGAGTTTCTGCAGAAGAAGAGATGAAGGCGAATGATGCTGTCAACCCTGACCTCTCTGCACTCAAACCTAAATAACTTGAGCTACAGAGGTCCAATGGATGTGATTCCAGTGGCGTTGGAAAGCTAACTTTCAGAGCTTTTCAACAATATATAATAGTACATACTTATTCTCCGAACTCGCTGCCAAGGCTGCGCCTAACTTGAGATTTCTTAAGTTTGGCGCAAGACACAACAACAATACGCGAGATTGGTCCTGCCCACTTCAAGTTAGGCGCACTAAAGCCCAAGTTAGGCGCAGCTTCACTCAACTAAACTCCAATTCATACTGCCAAGCCCAAGTTAGGCGTGGATCCTAGTGAAGCCAAGTGGTTCCCATCCATCAATTGAAGATTTGCTGATTGCTATAATTAATTCTAATTTAAATTCAAATTTTAAAAATAGGAAAAGATATTATTTTAGTTTTAAAGATAGATTTTAAATTAATTAGAATTAGATATAAATAGGGGGATACCACCTCAACATTATTCAATTCCAGACTTCCAATTCTATTCTAATTTACAATCCTTATTTTCTCTGAACCATGAGCAACTAAACTTCCATTGTTAAGGTTAGGAGCTCTGTCTATTTGTATGGATTGATTTTATTGCTTTATCTATTTTAATTCATGTATGGATTTATAATTTAAGAATTGTTTTCGCTCTTTATCTTATAAATTTGGGTGGAACGGAAGTATGACCCTCTTTCTATTTGAGTTCTTGTATAACTTGGAAAAGCTCTTTACTTGAACAACAGCTTGAAAACATATTCTCCTAAATTTTAATTATCTGGATTGAACGAGATACGTGACATATAATCATTTTATTTTTAGGTAATTAGAGTTTTTGGTGGCATATAAACTGGAATTTGATCATGCAGCTTCTAATTGGAATTAATTGACTAAGGAATTGCAATTAATGAATTTTAGAGGAGACTAGAAAGGTCTAAGGAATTAGGGTCTAGTCACATATAGTTTGCCATAAATTAAATCCTACATAATTAAAATAGTTAGTAAGAAAAGTAAATCCGGAAAAATAGATAACTCTGAAGCCTTAACTGCTATCTCCAATTTATTTACTTGCCTTTCTTCAATATTTTTTATATTGTTTAATGTCTTTTATATTGCCCAAACATTACTTTCTGTTTGCCTAACTAAGCCTATCAAACACTATTGTTGCTTAATCCATCAATCCTCGTGGGATCGACCCTTACTCACGTAAGGTATTACTTGGTACGACCCGGTACACTTGCCGGTTAGTCTGTGGTTAGAAAATCTGCACCAAATTTTTGGCGCCGTTGGCAGAGATTGATAATGATTAAATCAAGGGGGAGTACCAGGTAAAAGATCCTTTGTTAGAGAAATATTGGCTCATAACAAAGGATCTCATCTCAAAGTTCAATAAATTTGATATTATTCATGTAAACCGAGAACAAAACACTAGAGCCGATGTGTTATCCAAGTTAGCCACAACAAGGCAGGCGGAGAACACACCGGCCCTATCACAACTAACACTCACCAAGCTGAGTTTCGAGCAGGGCACGCCACAAGCACATGGTTAGGGACAGCTTGGTTTAGCCGCTTAGGCCAGGATTTTATTCCTTTAGGCCCTCCTATCCACTGATGCTCAAAGCCTTGGGATCCTTTTTATTACCCTTGCCTTTTGGTTTTAAGGGTTATTGGCTTTTTGCTCTTTCCTCTTGGTTTTAAGAGCTTTGGCTTTTTCTGCTTGCTTTTTCTCTCTTTTTTTTTGCTATTTTTTTTTCTGCAAGCTTTGTTCTTTGCTGCTTTTTCTTGCTTCAAGAATCATTTTTATAATTTTTCAGATTACCAAATAACATGTCTCCTTGTCATCATTCTTTCAAGAGCCAACATATTTAACATTCTTAAACAACAACTTCAAAAGACATATGCACTGTTCAAGCATTCATTCAGAAAACGAAGAAGCATTGTCACCACATTAATATAATTAAACTAAGTTCAAGGATAAATTCGAAACTCATGTACTTCTTGTTCTTTTGAATTAAAACATTTTTCATTTAAGAGAGGTGATGGATTCATAGGACATTCATAACTTTAAGACAAAGTTACTAAATACTAATGATCATGTAATGAAGACACAAACATAGATAAGCACTTAACATAGAAAACGAAAAACAGAAGAAATAAGAACAAGGAAAGAGATGTGTTTCGGCCAAGAAGGGGAAGAGAGGGTTGTTTTGTGTGAAAATGAAGAAGAAAGGAGGGCTTTATATAGGGAAGGGAGGGGGGTAAGGTTCGGCCATATAGGGTTGGTTTAGGTGGGAAATTGATTTTGAATTTTGAAGGTAGGTGGAGTTTATGAGGTAGGTTTATGGGGAAGAGTGGATGGATGTGAGTGGTGAAGTGGTGATAGGGAAGAGAGATTGAGGTGATTGGTGAAGAGTTTTGGGGAAGAGTGTTTATGGGATTGTGTGAAAGAGGGGTGAGAAGAAGTGAGTGGAGGTAGGTGGGGATCCTGTGGGGTCCACAGATCCTGAGGTGTTCAAGGATTTACAACCTTGCACCAAATTAGGCATGCAAAATGCCCTTGCACACAACTCTGGGCGTTCAGCGCCAGATTGGTGCTTGTTCTGGGCGTTGAACGCCCATTTGTTGCCCATTTCTGGCGTTGAACGCCAGAACCATGCTTGTTCTAGGCGTTCAGCGCCAGCTCTTCTCCAGGGTGCAATTCTGGCGTTCAAACGCCCAGATGCTGCCCATTTTGGGCGTTCAACGCCAGAACCATGCTTTGTTTTAGCGTTGAACGCCAGCCAGATGCTTCTTACTGGCGTTTAAACGCCAGTAAGGTCTTCCTCCAGGGTGTGATTTTTCTTCGGTTGTTTTTGATTCCGTTTTCAATTTTTATATTTATTTTGTGACTCCACATGATCATGAACCTAATAAAACATGAAAGAACAAGAAGAATAAAATTAGATAAATAAAAATTGGGTTGCCTCCCAACAAGCGCTTCTTTAATGTCAATAGCTTGACAGTGGGCTCTCATGGAGCCTCACAGATGTTCAGAGCATTGTTGAGACTTCCCAACACCAAACTTAGAGTTTGGATATGGGAGTTCAACACCAAACTTAGAGTTTGGTTGTGGCCTCCCAACACCAAACTTAGAGTTTGACTGTGGGGGCTCTGGTTGACTCTGTTTTGAGAGAAGCTTTTTATGCTTCCTCTCCATGTTTACAGAAGAATGACCTCGAGTTTTAAGCACAAGGGAGTCCTCATTCAATTGAAGGACTAGTTCGCCTCTGTCAACATCAATCACAGCTCTTGCTGTGGCTAGGAAGGGTCTTCCAAGGATGATGGATTCATCCTCATCCCTCCCAGTATCTAGGACTATGAAATCAACAGGGATGTAAAGGCCTTCAACCTTTACTAA
>NC_029794.2:11747077-11755784 GCF_000816755.2 Arachis ipaensis | reverse complement strand
TTGATCACTGGACGTCCCAGGAGGTCTTCCTCACTGGGATTCACGTCCTCTCCTTCCCTTACAGGTTCGGCCATGGTGATTAATTTAATGGCCTTGCACTCTCCTTTTGGATTTTCTTCTGTATTGCTCGGGAGAGTACTAGGAGGGATTTCAGTGATCCTTTTACTCAGCTGGCCCACTTGTGCCTCCAAATTTCTAATGGAGGACCTTGTTTCATTCATGAAACTTACAGTGGCCTTAGATAGATCAGAGACTAAGTTTGCTAAATTAGAGGTATTTTGTTCAGAGTTCTCTGTCTGTTGCTGAGTGGATGATGGAAAAGGTTTACTATTGCTAAACCTGTTTCTTCCACCATTATTAAAGCCTTATTGAGGCTTTTGTTGATCCTTCCATGAGAAATTTGGATGATTTCTCCATGATGAGTTATAGATGTTTCCATAAGGTTCACCTAAGTAATTTACCTCTGCTATTGCAGGGTTCTCAGGATCATAGGCCTCTTCTTCAGAAGGCGCCTCTTGAGTACTGTTGGATGCAGCTTGCATTCCATTCAGACTCTGAGAAATCATATTGACTTGCTGAGTCAATATTTTATTCTGAGCCAATATAGTATTCAGAGTATCAATTTCAAGAACTCCCTTCTTCATAGGCATCCCATTACTCACGGGATTCCTCTCAGAAGTGTACATGAACTGGTTATTAGCAACCATGTCAATGAGTTCTTGAGCTTCTGCAGGCGTTTTCTTTAGGTGAATGGATCCACCTGCAGAAGTATCCAATGACATCTTAGATAACTCAGACAGACCATCATAGAATAGATCCAGGATGGTCCATTCTGAAAGCATGTCAGAAGGACACTTTTTGGTCAGTCCTTTGTATCTCTCCCAAGCTTCATAGAGGGATTCACCTTCTTTCTGTCTGAAGGTTTGAACATCCACTCTAAGCTTACTCAGCTTTTGAGGAGGAAAGAACTTGGCTAAGAAAGCCTTGACCAGCTTATCCCAAGAGTTCAGGCTATCCTTAGGTTGAGAGTCCAACCATATTCTAGCTCTGTCTCTCACAACAAAAGGAAAAAGCATGAGCCTGTAGACTTCAGGATCTACTCCATTAGTCTTAACAGTATCACATATCTACAAGAATTCAGTTAAGAACTGAAAAGGATCTTCAGATGGAAGTCCATGAAACTTGCAGTTTTGCTGCATCAGAGAAACTAATTGAGGTTTCAGCTAAAAATTGTTTGCTCCAATGGTAGGGATGGAGATGCTTCTTCCATGTAAATTGGAATTAGGTGCAGTAAAGTCACCAAGCATCCTCCTTGCATTATTATTATTTTTGGCTGCCATCTCCTCTTCCTGTTCGAAAATTTCTGAAAGGTGCTTTGCTGGATTGTTGTAATTTAGCTCCTCTTAGTTTCCTCTTCAGAGTCCTTTCAGGTTCTGGATCTGCTTCAACAAGAATGTTCTTGTCCTTGCTCCTGCTCATATAAAAAAGAGGGACAGAAAAATAATAATAGTAGGGGTCCTTTTTACCACAGTATAGAGGTCCTTGTGTGAGTAGAAGAAAAGAAGAAGAAAAAATTAGAACACAGATGGAAGAGGGGGTTCGAATTTGGGTGAGATGAAGTGTTAGTAGATGAATAAATAAATAGAAGGAGATAAGAGAGAGAGAGAGAGAATTTTCGAAAATAATTTTTGAAAAAAATTGGTGATTTTCGAAAATAGTTTTTGAAAAAGGTTAGTAATTTTTCGAAAATTAAAATCAAAAATTAAAATAATTAGTTAATTGAAAAGAAATTTTGAAAAAGAGGGAGATATTTTCGAAAATTAGAGAGAGAGAATTAGTTAGGTAGTTTTGAAAAAGATAAGAAACAAACAAAAAGTTAGTTAGTTAGTTGAAACAAATTTGAAAATCAATTTTGAAAAGATAAGAAGATAAGAAGTTAGAAAGGATATTTTGAAATCAAATTTTGAAAAAGATAAGATAAAGATATATTTTTGAAAAGATATGATTGAAATTAGTTTTGAAAAAGATTTGATTTTTAAAATCAGAATTAATGACTTGATTCACAAGAAATCACAAGATATGATTCTAGAACTTAAAGTTTGAATCTTTCTTAGCAAGCAAGTAACAAACTTGAAATTTTTGAATCAAAACATTAATTGATGATGTTATTTTCGAAAATTAGGAGATAAAGATAAGAAAAAGATTTTTGAAAAATATTTTTAAAATTTTCGAAAATAACTAAGAAAAATGAAAAAGATTTGATTTTTGAAAAAGGTTTTGAAAAAGATAAGATTTTTAAATTGAAAATTTGATTTGACTCATAAAAACAACTTGATTTTAAAAATTTTTGAAAAAGTCAACTCAAATTTTTGAAATTTATGAGTGAAAAAGGGAAAGATATTTTTTTGATTTTTGAATTTTTAATGATGAGAGGGAAAAACATGAAAAAGACTCAATGCATGAAAATGTTGGATCAAAACAATGAATGCATGCAAGAATGCTATGAATGTCAAGATGAACACCAAGAACACTATGAAGATCATGATGAACATCAAGAACATATTTTTGAAAAATTTTTTAATGCAAAGAAAACATGCAAGACACCAAACTTAAAAATTTTTCATGTATAGACACTATGAATGCAAGAATGCATATGAAAAATAAGAAAAGACACAAATCATGAAAACATCAAGATCAAACAAGAAGACTTACCAAGAACAACTTGAAGATCATGAAGAACATTATGAATGCATGAATTTTTCGAAAAATGCAAGATGAATATGCAATTGACACCAAACTTTCAACTTGACTCAAGACTCAAACAAGAAACATGAAATATTTTTTTGATTTTTATGATTTTATAATTTTTTTGTATTTTCTTTTAATTTTTTCGAAAATCATTTAAAAAAGAAAAATAAGGACTCCAAAATTTTTAATATGAATTCCAGGAATCTTGCACTCTTATTCTAAAGCTCCAATCAAAGGGTCAGGCATGGCTTAATAGCCAGCCAAGCTTTAGTATGTAACTCAAATATGACACACCTGACATTCCCTATCCAGAAGAATTAGACATGGCTTTACAGCCAGCCAGGCTTCAACATGCTTCATGAAACACTAGAACTCATTCTTAAAAATTCTGAGGAAAAATGTATTTTTGAAAACATTTTTATTTTAAAATTTTTTTTTTCGAAAACAAAGGAAAAATTTTTGAAAGATTTTTGAAAAAATTTTTGAAAATAAAACAAAAGAAAATTACATAATCTGAGCAACAAGATGAACCGTCAGTTGTCCAAACTCAAACAATCCCCGGCAACGGCGCCAAAAACTTGGTGCACGAAATTGTGATCTCAGGCAACGGCGCCAGAAACTCTGTACGCACGTCTTAATAAATCATTTTTCATTCACAACTTCGATACAACTAACCAGCAAGTGCACTGGGTCGTCCAAGTAATAAACCTTACGTGAGTAAGGGTCGATCCCACGGAGATTGTTGGTATAAAGCAAGCTATGGTCACCTTGTAGATCTCAGTCAGGCGGATATAAAATAGTTATGGAGTTTTCGAAAATATATAATAAAATAAGGATAGAAGATAAGGATAGAAGCACTTATGTAGATCATTGGTGAGAATTTCAGATAAGCGTATAGAGATGCATTCGTTCCTCTGAACCTCTGCTTTCCTGCTGTCTTCATCCAATCAATCTTACTCCTTTCCATGGCTGGCTTTATGTAAGGACATCACCGTAGTCAATGGCTACTTTTAATCCTCTATGGAAAATGGTCCGATGCGCTGTCACTGCATGGCTAATCGTCTGGAGGCATCACCCTTGTCAATGGCTGCATCCTATCCTCTTGTGAAAATGGTCCAAATGCTCTGTCACAGCACGGCTAATCATCTGAGGTTCTCGATCATACTGGAATAGGATTCACCCTCCTTTTGCGTCTGTCACTACGCCCAGCACTCGCGAGTTTGAAGTTCGTCACAGTCATTCAATCCCAGAGTCCTACTCGGAATACCACAGACAAGGTTTAGACTTTCCGGACTCTCATGAATGCCGCCATCAATCTAGCTTATACCACGAAGATTCTGATTAAGAGATCCAAGAGATACTTATTCAATCAAAGTTAGAACAGAAGTGGTTGTCAGGCACGCGTTCATAGGGAATGATGATGATTGTCACGTTCATCACATTCAGGTTGAAGTGCGAATGAATATCTTAACGGCCAAAGTATGGACTATTATATATTGCTGGAAAGCCCTGGATGTCTACTTTCTACCGCAATTAGAAGAGCGCCATTTTGAGTTCTGTAGCTCCAGAAAATCCACTTTGAGTGCAGGGAGGTCAGAATCCAACAACATCAGCAGTCCTTCTTCTACCTCTGAATCTGATTGTTGCTCAAGTCCCTCAATTTCAGCCAGAAAATACCTGAAATCACAGAAAAACACACAAACTCATAGTAAAGTCCAGAAATGTGAATTTAACATAAAAACTAATGAAAACATCCCTAAAAGTAACTAGATTCTACTAAAAACATACTAAAAACAATGCCAAAAAGCGTATAAATTATCCGCTCATCACTTACATTGCAAGCAAAATATTTTGTATCATGACAGTTAGCATATATTTCAGTCAACAAACATTCAAAATAATCCGAGTTTCATACTTGGAAACCAAAATACGTACGCCGAGCATATTACTCGGAGAAATACAAACAAACAAAAGAAAATCAAATTCTCTAAACGAACCCTAAGGGCTCACTCCGCCCTACCCCCTATATTAGAGCTACCGCTCTCCTTATTGATAACGTGATCATCCAAAAAATGGCAACCGACAGCCATTTTCGATACGTACACATTATTGCTATAAACAACACATTACTATTATCATAACTTTGCAAAAGTATTATACCTTATAAAAAGGCTAAAACAGTCACCATCAAACCGAGCTCTATACTTGGAACCATGAAAATCACAACCGAGAACAATACTCGGAAGTATCCAAAAAACTAAACAAGTCAAATACAAGTCTAGAAATCAAAAGTACCATATACAGAGCCCACAAAATAAAAAATAAACTAAAGGCCTAATCTGCCTTATCACCAATGCTGGACCCCTCGCTATCACTTCTAGCAGCAGCCTCGTCATCCACAAGCTGACCATTCACGACCACCTTCATAACATCAAACCTCGAAGGATCAGCTTCCGGGTAAAGCACCTTGACCTGAGAAATGGCACGATCAAAACCTTGAGCAAAAGCCTTGTAGATTCCACTTTCCAATTCTTTGATCTGAGCAGAAATTTGATCATTCTCGGACCCCATGACCTTCAGCTTTTTAGAAGATGTCTTGTGCAGTTTCCTCTCATCAGCCAATTCCAGCTCTTTCTTCTCCAAGGAAGAAGAGAGCTCAACAATCTTTCTCTTCTTCTCCTGGATGACGCCAGACAGCTCCTCTACACGGGAAGCCTCCTTCTCCTCTCGGCCCAAGGCAAGCTCCTGTGCCCTAGCAATGGCCACAATACGAGCACTAATCACCTACAAAGAGAAAAACAAATCAATGGGCGACATTAACAGAAAACTATATACAGCACTACAGCAAGAACCTGTACTTGAAGAAATCGGCTAACACCAGCTCGGCCAACTTCGTCAATCATCTTTATGTCATCTGGAAAACAGCAAAGTTCATCAGCCATGGTACTAAAAGGATACAGCTTTGCCCACAGAGATCTAGCATGTTCATTTTCATCATATCCATGGAGCCTTTTCTATGATTCATATGCAGACTCAACCATCTGCAGAATCATAGACGACTCCCCTTTACCTTCTAAGACCTCGGCAAAGTTACCTTGAACTTGTCCTCTCTTCCTCTTATGCTTCTGCCCAGGACCATACTGAACTAAGGCAGCAGGACCTTTCCCAACATTAGAAGAAACCTCTTTCTCACCTTTCTTGCGTTGATTGAAGTAAGATTTCAAACCTGCAGTAGTGATGGCAGGAGCTTTCTCGACTGCAAATTACAAACAACCAAATCAGAAACAACAGGTCAAAACAGAAAAGGAAACAAACATAGTAAAACAAATTACCTATGTGATCATACACAGCCTGCCTATCGGTATCCCATCTCAACATCTCAGCAACTGACAACAAACCTTTCGGACCCAAAGACTTAAACAAAAAATCCATCACAATATCATCATCAAGAAGCCTATCATCTACATCCAGTGCTTGATACGGCTCGGCACACCAAAATAAAGGGAACCTTTCCACTAAATGCACATTCAAATAGAAGGGAAAATCCTCGGGTACACTCCGAACCTTTACAAACATAGATTTGAAGTCCTTAAACAAGGACTTATATAGACCAAATATAGCCCGACGGGGATAGCTGATAAGGTTTACCCACAAGCCCCTATTCACCCCTTTCGCCTGAAATAATGAGAAAAACAGCCTAAGAGACGGCGGATGGTCTAGCAGTTCCATCAATATCTCGAACGCCCGAACAAAACCCCAGGAGTTAGGGTGGAACTGAGTTGGGGCGCAATTCAACCAATACAAAACCCCACACTCAAACTTGATAAAGGGAAGTCTCACACCCAGCTCAGTGAACAGACACCTATACATATAGAAGAAGGACCAATCATCTAATCGATCACAGACCCGGTCATCCCTCCCACAAGGTAATAACTCTATCCTAACATTACTACCATTTCTGACCCAAATATTCGACCCCAACAGCCTCACCGACTCCTCATCGTCAAACTGAGACACACGCTCTCTTACCCTAGCATCAATCCAATCATATGGGTCACCCACATTACAGTTCTCCATCAAGGGCAAGGAAAGAAAAAGCAAGAAAACAAAGAAGAAAGGCAAGAAAGAATCAAAACTGACCTTGCTTACTCATTTTTCAGACACGAAGAGAAAAATAAACTTTTTTTTCCAAAACTTAGCAGTTTGAAAGAAAAAGAAGTATAAGCAAAAGATAACTCCTATAAAGCAAACGGTTACCAAACCTATGCATTTAATCCAGATTGCCAAAAAAGAGAGAAGCATTAAAACCACTACTAAAACCAACGGACATGGGCGCCTAGAAAAACGGGACAGTTTCACATCAATCATGTCATGATGGCGCGCAGAACAAAGCCACCACTACAAAACCGTTTTGAATTCTGCACAGAACCAAGCCGAGCTTGGGGCTGTAAGGAGCATACACGACAATAACTCAACGACCGAGGATTGCGGTATCCCTGGTTCGAAAAGCTCGCCTTAGTCCTGTCCAAACCAAGGCAAGCTTGGGGGCTATGATACGTCACATCTATCCTCGGCCGCCCGGAAAGCTCGGCACGTGAGCAGATAAGCTCGGCCTCACTCATTTGAAAATAAGAAACGTGCTCAACAAACCTAATCAGCAAAACAGAATATGATAACCAACCTACAAACTAGGACTTATCCACAGTAAACGGGTAAAACAACTCCTATAAAGCCGAACTAATATTCTCGGCTAAGGATCAGGTTCCATTCTCAGTTCTCTATTCTTTACTTAACTGATTCACTAAAAGATCATTATTAACTTGAGCGTCGGAGTATCTTTTATAGGTATTCCCGCCGCGGTGTTCGATCCAGGCCGACGTATAGCTCTTCCTCTCCGACAACCGCCTGCTCGGAGTCGCTAAAGCTCGGCCACCCCAGTGCTAGGACAAAACAATTATATTCAACAATAAAAAAAGATAAGTATAAAAAATTCAAATATTCAGAGTTAGATTAGTTTGAAATATATAAAATAATAGAAAAATATAATTCTGATTCTTTTAACATAAAACTAAATAAATAAGACAGAAACTCATAATTAACAACTAATAATAATAATTAGTCGATATAAAATTTAAAAGTATAATCCTAATTAAAATATAAAAAACAATTATCACAAAACAATTAAACCAATATCACAATAAAAAAACTCTGTAATTCAATAACAACGGGAGTATTAAAAGGTTTTATCAGCAACTGCTCATATGTACCAATTTTCAAACGTGTAATTAATGCTGTAGGTGTTAGTTCAATGCGTATAAATCTATATGTATTTTACGAATTAACATGTACTTATCCATGTCAAGAAGAACAACACAAACTAAACGAAGAAGAAATTGTAAAAGAAAAAATATATATATATAACCAAATCATAAAAATAGGAAAAGAAAATCAAAACTATCTCCAACCATCGAAGCAAAAATCAAGACACAAAGTTTTTACATTTCAACTATAAAACTAAAGAAAAATCGAAAAACAACGAAAGAATCATATCAAATAGACAAATCAAAATATTCCCACAACTGCGAATAAAGAATAACACCACAAACAAAATTGAAATTGAAGGTAGTACGTTACGTGTCTTGGTCATTGTGTGTGTGTTCTCACAAATCAACCCTGCAAAATCACAAAAATATTTTTTTGGACCAACCTCTTCCTTTTATTTTGTTATCATATATTCATACACTTTGAAATCATAAATCCTAAACCCATAAATATAAAACTCGAATTCAAAAATCACTAAAATCCAAAATTCTAAATCTAAAATCCTAAAACTCAAAATCATAAAACCTCAATCTTAAATTCTAAATGCAAAACTATACATTCAAAATTTTAAATTTTAAAAACTCTAAATACTAAAATATTCAGTTTATATATATAGAATAAAAAAAAGACAATAATT
>NC_029794.2:11745406-11746837 GCF_000816755.2 Arachis ipaensis | reverse complement strand
TTATAATTTAAGTTACTATATGAAATAATGAAAGAATAAAACAAATTCTTGCTCTCAACTGATGAACCTTTAATTTAAATTTTTATCGCTAAGTGAACTACGGTAAATACTAATGAAGAATTTCGAAATAACTAAAAGTTAAAGTTGTAATGTATGAGAAATATATCGAGATAAGCCTCAAAGTGGTCCCTGAAGTTACCCTCAAGCCTCACAGTGATTCCTGAAGTTAAAAATTACTCACATTCATCCCTGAAGTTGCACTCCGGGACTCAGACTCATCCTTCCGGCCAATTTCGTCCAGCTGGCGCAACCGAAAAACTGAGTTGGACTCGTTGGTGACACGCTGTTAGTACATCGGCAAGTTGACGTGGCGACATAAACTGTTTTGATTCAATTTGATCCCTAAATTGAGGTTAAAAACCTTAATCCCCAATTGAGTCTCTTCTCCTCTCTTTTCTATCGCACCAGAGGTGACTCTCTTCTGTTGCTTCTCCTACAGTGTCTTCTCCATCTTCAAAAACTACACGGTTCCTGGCAAAAGCACCAATGAACACTTATCCTAGTATGACAAAATGGTTCCTGGCATGCCACGGAGCTTGACAATGTTAATGAAAAATAACTCAGCAGTTAACATAGCATTGTAATCACCTTTAAGCAGTAGAACGTGTGCATATTTGGAGAGTTGATCAACTACTACTAGCACGGTAGCACCACTGTAAAACCATGTGAATTTGGAAATCCTGTGATAAACTCCAGACTTACATCTTTGCAAACATTTTTTCAGGAATCAGTAGGTAGTGGTTGTAATAATATGGAATTCACATGGGCATCTTACTTTTAAGTATTGTATGATAATTTTATCTAATAAAATTGTGTAGAGTACGATATAAATTCTTATATTCTTGCAGTCTTACTTTGGTGCATCAAGCGGTTTATTACTATTAATATTTTTGTAGATATCTTATGTCTGGAGATATATTTGGTAAGGCACCTCACATGCAATTACTTTCTAGGTTATTTCAAATTATAGGGCGTTTTGGTTATTTCCCCATTACTTTTGTGAGTTGTGTTATCATGAATTGTAACTAGTGTCTTACCTTTTTTCCCTTCTTTTATTAGAAACTTGAAAAAATTTATATCTCATGGCTATCAGGTTTTAGATTTTTTGGCAAGGCAAATGAAGTGCATAGATACTTGTTTTTTGAGCTTATAATCATGGAAACTTCTGCAATGGCTTTATTATCTTATAATTTTTTATTTTCTTTGTGATGGCATTTTTTTTTGGTGGTTTTGACTATTGATTTACAAGATATGTGATAGTTTGTATAAGTAATTTATATCCTTCATTTTCATTTTTAGGTAGCAGATGTAAATTCAATAATAGGCGCAATGCGCAATTTGCGAAAATTCATCAAACACCTTTGGTCATGC
>NC_029794.2:11744349-11745140 GCF_000816755.2 Arachis ipaensis | reverse complement strand
TGATTTTAAGTAGGAAACCCTTGAGTTTCTATCGCTAAGCTAATCACCGTAAACACTAACTAAGAATTTAGAAATAACTAAAAATTAAAGTCGTAACTTATGAAAAATTTATTACAGTGAAAAGTCGTATAAACTGAAAAGATCACAAATATATAAAACAATAAAAGAATTATACAAATTTTGTTCTCAACTAATGAACCCTAAAATTTACATCGCTAAGCTAACCACCATAAACACTAATAACACTTGTTTCTTATCATATTTAATTATTGATTGTATACTCTAAGTGCTTTTTTAAAATTATATAACTCAAAAAAATTACACAATCATAAAAAAAATATTATAAATTAATAAAAATCATTTATAACTTTTTAACTGAAGGAGATTAACATTAAAATTATACAATTATACAAAATTGTACAATTAAAACTATAAAAACTAATCCTAAATCTCAAATTATATATATAAACCATAAATATTAAATGTTAAACACCAAATTTAAATTCTAACCTGTAAATCTTAAAATCAAAATAAAAAATTCTAAACACTGAATCTTAAACCAAAAAAAAAAAAAATTATAAACCCAAAAATAATAAACGATCAAACATAAATCCAAATCCCTAAACAAAAAACTATATGACTAAAATCCTAAAACACTAAATCCAAAATCCAAAACAATAAAACCATAAACCCAGACCCCTAGGCCTTAAAACCTTATCCAACCCAAAACAATAAATACCTAAATATTAAAGTAATAAGTTTGTATAAAATAAAAAAGGGCGAAAGGGCGA
>NC_029794.2:11734341-11743827 GCF_000816755.2 Arachis ipaensis | reverse complement strand
AATAGACCACTTTGTTAGTAAAAAGTATATACATATTTTTTATACTTTAAAATATATTCTCTATTAGTATATTTTTATAATATATCTTACATTATATAATTTTTTGCATAATTTTTAATATTATATATATTATTGGCCTTCCTTAATAATATTTTTGGATCCATCCCTTTGCAACTAGTCTACCACACATATCCGACAGAAATTATTTTTGATATGGAAATAGAGATGGTATTTTGGTTGAATATTGACATTTGAAGTGTATTACAGTATTGTGGAAGTCATTCAACATGCCCCCTATATGTTTCAACACGCCCCTCACGTGTTGGCCAAAATGTTGCCACCTGTCCAACACGCCCCCACTTGTTGCAATACGCCTCCATGTGTTGACTTCCTACCTACAAAATCTACATACATATAATTACACCAAATAATCCAATTTTTAACAAAAACACGATATTTTTTCTATATTAAAAAAAATCAGCCCATATCCGAAGACAGCAGAACAATTGACGATAATAGAGCAAGTGACTCAGAAAAGTTTGGATATTTCTAAAACCAAAAACAAAGAATACATCATACATCATTATAGAAAGGGCAGAAAATATTTTACGGATATATATTTCTTACGCATTTATTTATAATCAAGGTTGTGAGAACCGAATCGATCATTAAATCAGTCGAGTAACTAGTTTAATGATTTAATAGCTCAACCGGAGTCGAATTATGATTAAACCGGTTTAATTAAATATACAGTAAAATTATAAAAAAATTTAATATATAATTTTAAATATTTAAATTTAATAATTTCTAAACTAATAAAATTTAAAATTTAACAATTTCACAAAATAAATTATCCATAATTTATCTATCTACTTTCTTTAGTTACTATTATTTAATAACACTTAGAGTAATGCAAGAATACAGTGTACTCATTCTATCTAGAACACTTCACCATTCCATCCTAATACTTCAACAATGCATGTTATTGTTACTAATGCACTTTTAATGGTAGAATTACATACACCAGTTATTACAATAATTACAGCAATTTAGAATCCAAATTATATCAATTTTGTCCAGAATCTAAAATTATATCAAAATTCTATATAGCATTCAAAATTCAGAATCCAAACTTAAACTTATATCCAAATTATATTCAGTAAAATTCAGAATTACAGAATGATTAACCAAATAAAAAAATCAACTCAATTCAAATCAGTGGACTAAACTCATAAAAACATATTACGAAAAAGCAGAAGAACTGCATCAATTCATATAATTAACCAAATACAAAAAAAATTAACTGAATTCAAATCAGTGGACTAAATTCCTCACTCCAGCAACCAACAATTCATATAGCTAATTAACAAAAAAAATTATTTGAAAAACCATTAAAACTCACGGTGGCAGAAGTGCAGAACAGACGAGCAGACGACATTGACAGAGAAATTTCCGACGACCAAACGAGCAGATGACGTCGACCGCGGAAGCTTCGGACTTCAGACGACCAGACGACGGAGGAATGAAACAAGCGGCGAGAAAGGAACGAAACTCAACTGCCGGCGGCGATGGCACCTACCCTCTGGCTGAAGAGAAGAGTTTGACAATAGCTTCTGGCTACTACTACTGCTGGCTGAGAGAGAGGGGCAGTGGGTTTTCAGCGACCGGAGCAAGCGGCGGGTGGAAAGAGATTTAGGGTTGGGTTGGCGTCACACAAAGAGTCAGAGAGAAAGGGGTGGTGTGGGGACGACGACGGAGAGGAAGATTGCAGTGCTGGGTAGGAGACGGCTGGGAGAAGAAGAAAATGATTTCAGAAGGGAGAGGGTTAGTGGGTTACGCGTTAGGGTTGATTTGGGACTGGGTGAGTGCAAGTGCATTTTGTTCTTTTTTTTTGGCGTAAAAATTTTGAGCAAGAAAACAAAACCGGACCTTTAAAAAACCTGGCCGGTTCGTCCGGTTCACTGGTTAACCACCGATTTGGCCGATTTTTTAACCTTTTTTGCAAGACGGTTTTGTATATGGACCGGACTGGTCAGCTGATCAGTTCTCGGTTAATCCGGTTGAACCGGTCGGTCCAGTCCGATTTTCAAAACCTTGTTTATAATACAATCAAACAACTCGAAAAAAGGGCATATACCAACCCCAAGGAGACGAAAGGAACGGCAAGAGTAGCAAATGAGACCAGTGCAAAAACAAAGAAACCAACTAAGATAAATAATCAACATTATCAAGCAGACACCAACGAAGCATAATCAAAATCCATACTACCACTATATGAAAACAAGGAGAATAAAGACCGAGAAACTTAAAACCTAATAATAGAACTTGATGCAACCAAGAAGCTCCCCAAACGAAGATCAAGAAACAAAATAACCAAATCAAAATATCGGCTAATAAAAAAATTAGGAGAAAAATAAACTCAGATACCAACATAGGCGGAGTAAAGAGGCAAATAAGAGGGGCCATAGGACTAGAAAATAGAAGCCAGAAAAGAGACGAAGCACAAAAGAAGCGATAGTAAGAGGCAGAGAAGATAGGTCGATTCGATGACAAGCGACATACCGAGAGAAGAAATTGATCCACCACCTACAATCAGCTACCACAAGCAACACCCAACACAGACTCAAATTTTGGATTAGAGAGTAGGAGAAGAATTAAAAAACAAAGAGTAATACTCCAAATAGGTCCCAAAGAATTCACAGGCAGATTTGTCCCCAATAAAATTTAACTAAAATTTTGGCCTTGACGTTTTTAGTTATACACCAGATACATTTCCATGGCAGTTTGACTCGGTCAGAACGTCCTACGTGGAGGTTAACTGGCTGACGTGTCAGGTTAACTACCACGTGTCACCTTCAGGACAATTTGGTCCCCATCCAAGCTGGACAAAACGACGTCGTATTGGATCATGAGGCGAACGACGCCGTTTCGTGGAGGACAAATTCGTCCTCACCATGGAAGGCAGAGTTGCGAAACGGCGACGTTTTAAATGGGGAACCTATCTGCCTGTTCGAGGGACCTATCTGCCCAATGATTATGCTTCTATAGGGACCTATTCGTCTTTTAACCTAATGTTTGGGGACTTATTGACGGAGAAAAAATGTCGGTAAAGATTTTCACAAAAATATCGCGTTGCAAGTATAGTTCTAAACCAACAAATAATCCTCGGCCAACGTTTAGATTGTTGTCACAAATACAAACCCAATAAAATTAACCGAAGTATTCAAACCTCGGGTCGTCTCTCAAGGAATTGTAGGGAAGTGTATTTATTATTGGTTATGAAAAAGTACATTTTTGGGTTTTGTAATAAGAAACAAGAAAGTAAAATGGCGAGAAAATAAAATAATAACTAAGAAAGCTCTTAGCAAGGAAAGATAATTAGAAGTTCTATCCTCATTATCATCGTCAATTGTGATGGTAAATGTGAATTGCCTTCACTTAGTTAACCTCTAACCAATGGAGGAAGGCCAAATGCATACAATCAACTTGAGTTCACAAGTCCTAGTCAACTCATAGTGAGAGACTAGCTTTGGTGAAATTCAAGCTAACCGGCAATCTTCAATCACCAATCAACAAAAGACTTTTGATAAAAGAGTCTCTAAATAATCAATCCAAGTCAAGAACATAAAAATATAAATTAAAATCCACCCAAATATTTTATCAAACACTTGGAAGGCACAAAATAAAAGCATAGAAAAGTAATAAGAGAATGTAAAATCTAAGCCCAACAATTGCAAGGAATCAATAATAACAAATGAAGAAAGAAGCAATAAATATGAAATACCTCAAATTGCATTAATATGGATTAAAGGAAACAAGAAGAATTCATAAACTAAATTGGCAACATAAAGAAATCAACAAGAAAAGTAGATAAACTAAAGTACTAGAACAAATAAAAGTAGAAGAAAACTAAATTAAAGCAAGGTAGAAATCTGAATTTGAGAAGGAACAAGACTAAAAATCTTAAAACCTAGAGAGAGGAGAGAGTCTCTCTCTAGAAACCTACATCTAAAACCTAAAAATGTGTATGAATGAAAAATGAATGATTCCTCCATTCTGCTCCACTCCCCAGCCTCTAATATGTATTTTCGGGCCTGAAACTGGGTCAAAAGCAGCCCAGAAATCGCCCCCAGCATTTTCTGTTAATTGCAGCACGTGATGCTCGTCACGCATACGCGTCAGCCACGCGTACGCGTCGCTGAACGAATTCCTGGTCACGCGTACGCGTCATCCATGCGTACGCGTCGCTACCAGCTTCTGAAATTCTCAATTTTTTGTATTCCTTCCACTTTTGCATGCTTCCTTTCCATCCTCTAAGCCATTCCTGTGCTATAAACCCTGAAAACACTTAGCAAACATATCATGGCATCGAATGGTAATAAGAGAGGACTAAAAATTTGCGATTTTAAGGCCTAAGAAGCATGTTTTCAATCATAGCACAAAATTAGGAAGGATTTATAAAACCATGCAATTTATATGAATAAATGTATGAATAATTGATAAAATCCACTCAATTCAATATAAAATAAACCGTAAAATAGTGGTTTATCACCTATCTGACCTATAATTGGTGACATTACCTTCAAATATATTCATTGTTTTTTTTTTTTTTTGTTTCATTGAAAACACAAGCTGATGTATCTGGACCTGGTAACTTGCAAAATTCTAATCCTCCCTCTCATGACACTCAAATTGAAGATTCTCCTTCAGATGTCATAAAAAATGTCTCAAGCAATCCCAAAGTATGCTAATTTTGAATGACTTAATGCGTATGTTGAAATCTGTATGAAACATCCTCATAATAATTTTGTTAATTCTAGGCTCAGCAACCTTTTAGACGTCCAAAGAAAATAGTAATCAGGTCCAAGGCTCAGAAGAGTGTTAGTGTTGAGACCATGGCAGCTACAACCAGTGGCACAACATTGTTTAAATTTATTCCAACACCGGAATTGAAGTAGTCTACAAAGAAATGATGCTTTTAAGGATTCCAACACCATATTTTGTTACGTTGGAGGAAATAGACCTTTTGTTGTTTGGTTTGGTTTGTTTTAGTCTATATCAAAGGAAATAAATATTCTTTTGTGAGATTTGCTTTATGTTGCTACTAAACTTAGCTACTTGTGTGGTTATAATATTCTGATTATCAGTTATGTAACCATTTTGATAAATGGATGAAACAAACCAAAAGCAATGTGTTTTTTTTATACTATTTCACCACAATTGATTTCATGCATATCCATCTAAATATAATGAGACATTTCAATCTAACAATTTGATAATCAACATAGATTAAAACTTGCCTAAACAGCCACCACATACATACAAAACACAACTACAACTATCAATGCCTCCAATTATTATACCCCTAAACAAAGCAAAAATAGTATGCTTCTTCACAACTTGGCTATCCTCATTCTACTTCAACAACAGATTCTCCAACTGCTTCACTCTCTCCTCCAAGTCATCGTTCAACATACGTATTAAGTCATTCAAAATTAGCATACTTCGGTATTGCCTGAGACATTTTTTTGTGGCATGTGAAGGAGAATCTTCAATTTGAGTATCATGAGAGGGAGGATTAAAATTTTGCATGCTACTAGGTCCAGATACATCAGCCTGTGTTTTTAATGAAACTAAAAAAGGGCAATGAATATATTCGAGGGTAATGCCACCAATTATAGGTAAGATAGGTCCCTAAACATTAGGTTATCAGACAAATAAGTCCCTATAGAAGCATAATCATCGGACAGATAGGTCCCCTCGAATAGGCAGATAGGTCTCCCATTTAAAACGTTGCTGTTTCGCAACTCTGCCTTCCATGGTGGGGACGAATTTTTTCTCCACGAAACGACGTCGTTTTATCCAGCTTGGATGGGGACCAAATTGTCCTAGAGGTGACACGTGGCAGTTAACCTGACACGTCAGCCCATTAACCTCCACGTAAGATGTCCTGACCGGGTCAAACTGTCATGGGGACGTATCTGGTGTATAACTAAAAACATCAGGGTCAAAATTTTGTTGGGGACAAATCTGTCCGACCGTAAATTCTTTGGGAACCTATTTGGAGTATTACTAAAAAATAAATATGGAGAGAGAATCACGAATCCCATTTAAATTTATTTGGATTGAACAAAAAGGTATGGTATTAATGAGAGAATTGATTTGTTTTCGCCGAGCTATAGCGGTTCCTCCAAGCAATGTGTTGCTTGTACATACAGGAGAGCTATATGTCGGCCTGGTTCGAATACTGTGGCGAAAATACCTACACAAGATACTCCGACACAAGTGAGAAGAAGTCTTTTAAAAAAAAATACCAAAGAGTATTCAAATAAATCTGATAGAACCTATCTTTGCCGAGCTTGAATTCTCGTTTATACAGATGATTAGTTTACTGATTGTTGGAATTTGTTCGATATTTTAGGTAAGATCGTGGGTGTCATTTTTTATGGTAACGGTTTTATGATAATATTTGATTAGCTGTGTATTGTAACCGACTTTATTTGATTCTTCCGAGTTATATGATTTGTTACTGTTTGATTCCTTAGCCGAGGTATAGGGTGCGTATCATAGCCCCCAAGCTTGCCTTGTATTTCGGGAAAAACAAAGGCGAGCTTTAGATTGGTCACATACCTCGGTCGTCGATATTGTGTCGTATGCATGTAGTCCCTGAGCTTGCCTTGGTTTCTTCCGGAATACAAAACGGCTCCTCAATTAATGCACGCTTAATTTTCTGCGCCCAGTGATTTGATTGATTGAAAACGTGGCGCAAGTTTTGGTGTGCCCCTGGCCATTGGATGAAGGGTTTTATTGGATGGTGAAATTTTTGAAACGGTTACCAAAACATTAAAAAATTGTTTCACTTCTGTACACTTTATTACCTTGGATGGGCTTGGTTATTACCTTGTTTTGTTAGCAGTGGAATAGAAAGAAAGTGTCACTTCTTTCATTGTCAGAGAATGAGCAAGAAAGGTTGGTGAAAAAATTTTTTCCTAGTGTCTTTGCTTTTGTTCTTTGTTTCCTTTGAAAAACGGAAAAAGCTAAAGTGGACATTCAGGAGGATGATCCTTGTAGCCGGGTTAATGTAAAAGTAAAAAAACTGTTTTCTCGGTTTAATGATGTTGAGTCGGTTAAGGTTCTGGGTTCTGATGTATGGGTTAGGGATGGTAGTCAGATAGGAATAGAATTGTTGCCTTGTGGGGAACAGGATCGTGTATGTGAGTGGATTAGGGACTAATCATATTTTTACCTATATAGCTGTTTGTTGACAGAATTAGGTGTTAGGCTCCTTTTTACAGAATTTGAGTGTGGGATTTTGTATTGGTTGAATTGTGCTCCTTCTCAGCTTCATCCCAACTCCTGGGGGTTCATTCGGACGTTTGAAGTCTTGATGGAGGTATTAGAGCATCCTTCGTCACTTAGGCTTTTCTTTTTCCTTTTTCAAGCCAAGGGGTTAGGCGTGGTTTGTGGGTGAACTTGAGCAGTCACCAGGGTCGGTCCATCTTTGCCCTATATAAATCGTCTTTTAAGGATTTCAAGACTATGTTTGTAAAGGTTAGAAGTGTAGTGGAAGAGTTTCCTTTTTATGTGAATGAATTTCTGGAGGTGATACGTACCCTATACCTCGGCCACCAAATAATTAACTAACCTCATAACTCAGAATGCAACAGAAAGATTGACCACAAAATTTAAATAAATTAAAGTCTATCAACAAAACAACCTCTCCACTAACGGAACTCACCCCACGAATCACGGAATACTCCAACTAATCAAGCAACCAAATCATCTATATAATTAATAGCCCACACTCAACAAAGGACAGGTTCCATTTTTAGCTTACTTAAGATATTTAATTAACATCTCTTTCTTAATCTTTCGCTCACTTGAGCGTCGGAGTATCTTCTGCAGGTATTCCCGCCGCGGTATTCAAACCAAGCCGACCTATAGCTCTTCGAGGCAAGTAGTACATCGCTTGGAAGAGATTGCAACAGTTTGGCTGCTTCACACAAGACGGAACATTTGGCGCCCACCGTGGGCCCAAAAAATAAAGACCCCACTAAGTTTAACCTTCTTTTCTAGCTTTGTGCTCTCTCTTTTCAGGATTGCTAAATCTTGAAGATGGCTAAGAACGGAGTCCAGCAACCCACACAAGCAGATCTCTTAGCTCAGATTGCCGAACTTCAGGTGGAAGTTCGAAGGATAGCTGAATTGACGGTCAACAACCAAGCTGGGAAACATGGTAAGGGAGACCCCAAAAGCCCAACCCAGAGCAACACGGAATCCTAAAAGCTCACCCCGCCGAAAGAGAAGCTGACCATAGACAACCCTTTCTCGGATGAAATCACCAAATTTCAAATGCCAAAGAACTTTGTGCTGCCTACTGCCCTTGAACCATACAAGGAGTTCGGTGATCCTCGTGCCCATATTAAGAAATTTCAATCTATGATGTTCTTTAATGTTTCCTCTGAACCTACACTCTCTCGAGCTTTTCCTACTTATCTAGATGGTGCTGCATTACTCTGGTTTTCTAAGTTGTCTACAGGTTTAATCTCTTCTTTTGAAGAATTGGCGAGATCCTTCATCGATTACTTCGCTGCATCAAGAATATATGTACATGGGTCAGACTACCTAAGCGCCATCAAGCAGGGAAAGCATGAGAGCCTAAAGGACTACATGACACGGTTCACCGAGGCGACCATGGAGATTCCGGATCTAAACCCAGAAGTCCACTTACACACCCTCAAAGGCGGCCTCCAACCTGGCAAGTTCCAAGAGACAATCGCAGTAACAAAACCAAAAACTTTGGATGAATTCCGAGAAAAGGCTGCTGGACAAATGGAGATCGAAGAACTCTGTGAAACTCGGAAGACGGACCAACTCCAACCTAGAAGGGAAGAAGAAAAATCCTTTAGACCACCCAACAACAAAGAACCAAAGAAACCTTTCAAACTCGCCCCAAAGTTTGATACCTACACTAGATTCAACACCAAGAGGGAGAACATTGTAACACCCTACCACTCAGAACCTTATGCTTAAGTCATAAGACATATGTGGTGAGGTATTACGACCTCTAAAAGTAAAATTATATATATATATATATAGTGAAAAAGATCTATAACTAGGAGCCTTTGAAGAAAAAGGTTAAGCAAAATCGTTAAATCAAAAAGCGCAACTCCCACGAAGCGATAAAGTAACCAGAGCAGCGTAAAAGTAAGCTAACATGGATATAAATAAAAGAGAGTTCCAAAGTACAAATATCAAAGCTCAAGACTCGGCTCGCGAAGGCTAAACCGGCCAGAGCACATAAGTGTAATAAGTGTAATATAAGAGAACCCAAAAGAACCTAAATGCAAAGTTTACAGAACCTGTTTCTCCAAAATAACCTCTAAGAGGAAGTTAATACATCATATACATAATAGTGGAGATAATAAGTAGATACATATATACATATAACCAAAATAAGCCCCAAAAGCACAAAGTTCTTTGCTA
>NC_029794.2:11726197-11733461 GCF_000816755.2 Arachis ipaensis | reverse complement strand
TGTATATGCATATATATATATAAGAGAACCCAAAAGAAACCCAAAATACAGAGTTACAGAACCTGTTTCTCCAAAATAACCTCTAAGAGGAGTTAATACAGTATATATATAAATAGTGGAGATAATAAGTATCTATATAAATACATATAACCAAAATAAAGCCCCGAGAGATAAGGGTCTTCGCTAAATCAGAAGCTTCCAGCATGCCTCAGCGAGGAGCCTCACGTCTTGCATCTGAAAATCACAAAATCTGCATGCGGGTCTCAGCATGATAACAGTGCCCACATATCTAACATATAATGTCATGGGAAAGTCGAAGGCAATCCTAGAACTTCCAACATATAATTAAAGCTTATAAACATAACTAAACCATGAAAAAGTAATAGGCAACTAGCTAAGGGTCTTCGATCTCTCTAAAACTCCCCTTTTCCAACTCCTTCGAATCTCCCAACCGCCACCAGAACCAGTTGTTACAAACACCTTTATTACAGATAAGGAAATCACAGGTAGAAATCATATACAACAGATAAACAATTAGCAAGTAGTTATGCAGTCAATTAGGCATTCCAAACAAAATACACCAAACAAACATATAGATGCATATGATGCATGCCTATCCTAGTGGCTGATGAGTCTCATCTGTCGATTATCAAGTCAATCCGATGTGTCCGGTAGCTAACCCGGGCACAATATCTCTCTTGCACCTTAATACCATTAGAGAGAATCCGTGCCCTGTCACTAGTAGAGGGTATCTGTGCCCTGTCACCATTAGAGGGTATCTGTGTCCTATCACCATTAGAGGGTATTTGTGCCCTGTCACCATTAGAGGGTTTCTGTTCCCTGTCACCATTAGAGGGTATCGGTGCCCTGTCACCCTTATAACCAGAGAGAAAACACAAGCATACTCACATTCAACATTTTCCATCATGATTCATTTACCAATGCATCTCCGATATACTTGCCACATTTTCACGCTTCCTCAATTAATCATAATCATTTAATCATCAAGTATATACATATACATACTCAGCCATAAATCAATATTTATCACAGCCATCTGGCATCATAACATAATCCATAACCAGCCATAATTCATTATCAAATACAGCCATTCGGCTCATGGCATACACAACACTCCCACCATCATCCTCAACAACTCATACAATTATCATTAATCATGATTCATCATTAATTCTCCCCTTACTTCATCCACAAGGTATCACCTTTCCTAACTTCATCTCATTACTAGGCATATTATTGGGATTTAGGGCTAAAAGGATGATAATAGAGGCTTAGGGGTTTGGAATTTGGTTTTAAAAACACAAAACTCATATTTGCTGAAAACAGGCTCACGCGTACGTGTGAGTACGCGTTTGGACCATGTCGCGTACGCATCACCCTTCCTGCATACGCACACGTGCCAGACAAAAATGACTGGCCGCGTATGAGGGAGTTCGCGTACGCAAAAACCCCAGGTCACGCGTACGCGTGAGCGTATATTTTTGCCCATTTCACGTACACGGCTCCATTCCCACGTACGCACGCGCACCAGGCAAAAATGCATGGCCGTGTATGGTATGTATGCGTACGCATACAATGTAGCAGCTCCAAAAAGATGCTAAGTCCAGAATTTTCAGTTTGCACACCAAACTTTGATTGAGCATAACTTTCTCATTTTAAAATATTTTTCCTCCGTTCTTCAAACGGCATAAACATCTCGAACAGAATTTTATTTCTAAATAAATTTGACACAAATCGGAGGTCCAGAGACCAAGTTATGCTCTACTAAAATTGGGTCAAAATCACAATTTTTACAAAACCAAACAAACCTCAATTTCTAAAACATACACTTTCCAAACCCTTTTAAATTCAACCAAAACCTTACCAATTCAGCCTCAATCACATTCTAACTTCCTTAGTCAATCCACAACACATCAATTCTCTATTTTCACCAATATTAACTCAATAATCCAAGTCCAACAATACACAATATACATTCATCATCTTACCAATCCTCCATTCCATCAAACTTCAAAACCAATACTTCTAATTCCACAATGTTCAACATACAAGACCAATTATCCACATCAAGCACAATTTTAACTTCAAATCAACCTTTACAATTACCAATCATCATCATCATATACAATTCACATGCATCATTTACCAAGAACATCAATTACACCCTCCAAAACCAATAATCACATAATCAATACTATCCATTTCAACCAATTAACAATCATCACAAATTCAATTTCTATCCTAGGGTCACTAGCCTAAGTTTTCACATTACATTATATTTTAGATACAGGAAACCGAAACCATACCTTAGCCAATTCCCCGTTCAACTCGGACCACCTCCAATTCAACTTTCCTCAAACTTTCAAGACTCAAACACCTCCAAAAACATATTTCTAGCTTGCAATTCACTTCAAGCTCCCAAAATCTCCATCAAGCTTCAATCCACTTACATACATATATTGCCTAATACATATAATATACACCCACGCATACAAACTCAATAACTAATCACAACAAATCAAGTATTTCACTAGGGTTGAGAATTCTTTTCAAACCCAAGGATCAAAGGAGTGAGATTAAGTCTTTCTCTCAAACTAATTGAATCTTATAACATCAAAGAACTCAAAATCTCAACACCTTTACCCAAAAATTTCAAAATCAAGGGCTGGGAAAACAAGTAAGAAAACGTGGCTTACCTCTTACATAACCTTGTGGACTTTGTAGAGTTCGACGCCACAGTCACGTGGCCGCAAACGGTGCGGCAATCGGAGCTCTGGACCAAAAGTTACAAGGATTTGAATCAAGGGCAAGGGTTTGCTTCTTTTTCTCTTCTCCCATGGCTGCTTCAACGTGTTCAGCATTCTAATTTTTTAGATTAATAATTAATTATTGGCTAATTATTTACTAATTTCTCGGGTTTTACAAACATAATCAAGGAGATCCTCCACGCCAAAATAATCAAACCCCCCTCCCGAGCAGGGAGCTACTAGGACCAAAGATTCGTGGACAAAAAGACAAAGGAAAATGGACAACTCCTGATCCACCAAGAGGCATAATAAACTGCATATCAGGAGGATACGTAGGGGGCAGCGAAACAATCTCGTTAAGAAAATGAATTTATCGAAAAATGCTAGCAATTGAAGGAACAACACATTCAAAAAAGGGAAATACGACAAGCACGGCGATAACCTTCACCTTGTCCGACCTCAATTCTATAAGACCAAACCTCGACGACCGGGTAGTAATCTCCATCCAAATTGGAGAACTGTTGGTAAAAAAAAACTTTTTTTAGACCCAGGCAGCAGTGCCGATATCTTATTTTACTCTACTTTCAAGAAAATAAAATTGTGCGAAAAAGTCATATATCCCTCCTCTGGAGAGCTAGTTGGGTTCTCTGGAGAAAGAGTCCCCATTCTGGGGCACATATGGCTAAAGACGACAATAAGAGAAAGCTCTTTGTCAAGAAAAAGATGAGGAGGAGGAAGATGAAGTGTTTTGAATTATGCAGAACTTATCAGAATAAAAATACACCGAAATTTATTAATAAATACACATAAATTTCTTAGTTTTTACACCAAAACTTTGCTACAAAAATATAAAAATGTCTTCTTCAATGTTGTATTTTTTTCTTCTTTTTTTTTCTTAGGGTAAAGTATATTTTTTTGTCCCTGAAGTTTAGCAAAAATTTTTAAAATATCCCTAAGTTTTATCTTGTTTCAATTTTATCCAAAAAGTTTTCGATTTACATTAAATATACCCTTGACAGCTAAATTTTTAGAAAATTTAAGACCAATCTAACAATAATGCATGAAAATTATGCTTGATTTGCTTGTGTGAGGGTTGTTCTTATGAAATTATTTTTTAATTGGTCTTAATTTTTTTAAAAAATTAGCTGTCAAGGGTATATTTGATGCAAATCGGAAACTTTTGGGACAAAATTGAAATAAAATAAAACTTAGGCGTATTTTTGAAACTTTTGTCAAACTTCAGGGACAAAAAATATACTTTATCCTTTTTCTTATTTCTTTTAGTTGAATGAATGTAGGTTTATCATCTTTCTAGTAATTTTGTAGCATTATGTGTTTCTTCTTTTTCTTTGTTTGATTTTTTATTTTTATTCTTTTTAAGAGAGTAAAACAAGAAGAAACTTGAGAAAATAAAACAAGAAAGAAAAGATGAATAAGGAAAAAAAGAAGATGATGATGAAAAAGAAGAAGAAGAAGCAGCAGCAGAACATGAGGAGGAAGAGAAATAATTTTGAATTATGCAGAATTTATCAAAATAAAATTACACCAAAATTTTGTAACAAATTCACATAAATTTCTTAGTTTTTACACCGAAATTTTACTACAAAAGCACAAAAATGTCTTCTTTAATGCTGCATTTTTTGTCTTCTTCTTTTTTTATTTTCTTTTAGTTGAATGAATGTAGGTTCATTGTTTTTATTCTTGTTAAGAGAGTAAAACAATAAGAAACTTGAGAAGGTAAAACAAGAAGGAAAAGATGAATAAAATAAGATGACGATGATGAAAAAAAAGAAGAAAAAGCAGTTGCAAGACCTAAAATAATTTATCATGGCGTAACGCAAGTAGTTATGGAATGATTAACACTTTAGTATTGCGACATCTCATTAGCAAGTTAATGTGCAGTAATATTCTTCCTCACCTTGAAGAAGAAAGGGTTGGACCCCTCATCATTGTGCTGAGTTTTGAATTATGCAGAACCTATCAGAAATCAAATACACCGAAATTTCTTAACATATACACATAAATTTTTTAGTTTTTAAACTGAAATTATTTAATGATTGCAACACGCAAAGTCAGTTCGAAAACAAGCACACAAACAATACTGAATCATAAACAAAAACACATCCAAATTAATTTTGGAGAAGGCAACGTTATTAATATGACAAAAATTCAATGATAACGATAATAATAACGACGATAATGATAAAGAAGATGACGATGACGATAACAATGATGACAATGATGATGATGATGATGATGATAGTGAAGGAGGAAGAGGAAAACGAATTAAAGGAAGAAATCAAATGAAAAAAGGGAAGAGGAAGAGGAGAAATTAGTGATGGTGGTGGTGACGATGATAAAGAAAGAAAAAAAAAAGAGAAGAAAAGATGTTAGTAAGAGGAGGAGGAGGAGGAATTTCTAAGAGAAAATCTTTTTTTCAAGTTATCTTTTTTCAAAAGATCTTATATAAAAGTAAAAGTAATTTTATGTTTGGATATCTCATGCAAAAAGATCTTTTTATTTATCAATTATGTTTAGATATATTAGATATATTTTTTTTATTCTCAAAATTTTCATTTCATTAAAACAAAAAAAAAAATCTTTATTTTTTTTATTAATTTTCTCTTATCCAATCAACACACAAATCACTCTGCATTTGTTTCCATTTTCTTTCTTCTAATTTTCTTTTTTGGAACTATCGAATTCTTTGCCTACATATTGCACAGGAGAGGCTGGAGACTTGAGAGTGCTATAAAAGGAGGGCAAGCGAGAATATACAAAAACAAGGGTTTGCAAAGTGGTGAGGGGTGGTGACTCGGGAGAGGTGCGGTGATTGCTGGGAGCGGCAAGGAAGGAGCATGTCATGTGGACAAGAAAACCAAGCTATGTGATTATCATATCCATGATCCTCTCTTATTATATAGTTTTCAATCTGAATCAATGCTCTCTCCTTCTTGCTTGCAATATTATTTTCACTCCTCCGTCTTCCCCATTCACCAGGTTGCATAATCCCTCGAGCCTTATGATGATAATCTTAATCTGAAGGTTCTAAATCTTCCATTACTTTATGCTTCGTTTCATTCTCACTCTCAATTTCCTTTTCTTATTCGTTATTAGAAAAAGACATCACCGTAGTGGGTTTTGCTAGTGCACATGAACTGTTTGATAAATTGCTTTCGGTCTTGCATAGGTGTTCTAAACTGAGTTGTTTTTGGAAACAAATACTTCTTATGATGTAATACATTATATGAAAGTTTTCTAAGATTTGGTCTACATACTATCATTATTTATTCTTGTTTGGAAGTGATGAAGAGAATATCCATCCCCACAAGGGACAATTATTCCATAGAAATATTCTCTTTTCCCATTTTCTTTCAAAAATGTCTTTTTGTTACTTGTTTTATGATTTTGTAAGTATGGGAAGAATGAGTTTTCTCCAACCAAGGTAGGGCTGGAACATAACATCTCTTTTATGAATTTATACTAGGTTTTTTTTTTATCTATTTTTATATAACTGAAAATGCCCTTCCTACAAGGTATGCCTGGAAGTACTTTATGAATGGATCTATGATGCCTAGTTAGGAACGTATGCGTGTTTGATTGTCACCATTGAATGTGAACCCCACTGATGAACCAGTTCAGTTATAGCCGGATGATGCGTGGTTCATGAAATATTTTAACATCTAAGAAAATTTCATAAAAACGTTCTAATGTAAGATATCTAGTATAGAAGTTTCACGAAGTAAAAACATTTCATTTATCCCCCGAAATGTGAATGTGTCTGCAAAATACAAACTAGATTAACCAAAGAGGTATGGTTTGTGTTTCGATTGGGAATGGAAATAAAAAATTGTTGATGTTTATGCAAAGTAAAAAGTGGAACGTGTTTAATTATTTGTGGATAATGGCTATGGTTGAATGCAAATGTTACAATATTGGTAATGGAATTGGGAACAATTGAGTTTGGAAGAGATGGTGATATAATGATTTAGAAAACTTTTTACTTGAAGTATTAGGTCTAAACTGCATCATCCCTCCTGTTGATTCTCTATCATGTATGGTTGTGTTTTGGTAATGACGGTGTGATGTTGGTTTAGGTACAAAATCTATGGTTTCTTGAGGAGAAGACTGACTTAGACAGTTCAAGGGTAGGAAGAATGGTCATGAAAATCATGTAAAACCTTGGCATACCTAAATAATATGGTTGTACATAAATTTTGATTGTGGTTCCATTTTCTATCATACCTAAATAATTTCATAACCTGTGTTCTAAGGATATCATGCTCTATTGCTCTCCTTTCTTGTATTTCTTGTTATAAAATTTGTCCCTGTGTTCTTGGCTTCAATTTGTATATTTATTACGTGCCGGACACAGTTAACACATTTTCAGTTATTATATCATCTAAATGCTGTTGCTCTGCCCCCTTTAAGCCACATTTCTGACATCATAGTTGTTTCTAGGCATTCACAGGAACAATTCTGGTTTTATCTGGGAC
>NC_029794.2:11694322-11726057 GCF_000816755.2 Arachis ipaensis | reverse complement strand
TTTTGTGATGCAGTTCTATTGTAATAATGCTTTTACTTCGTACTTTTTACAAAATCTGGTTTAAATATTGCATTTTTTATCTCTTAATTTTTGTTCTGCTTCATCTGAGTATGTATGTTTGTGTTCTTATCAAATATTACCTGGTCAAGGCACTAGTTCACTTGGTCAGTGATTTAACCAATGAATCGTAGATTGAACTGCTTAAATAAAAAATTAATTAAGGGGGAAAAGTTGAGAAACAGGAGGAGGATGAATTTATTCACTAACAACTCATTTTTAGGTTTAGCTTGAGTTATAGCTAGAGAAGCCCTTGCTACTCGTTTGGTTTTCTTCCTCTTTTCTCTTACGCTGTGTTTGTTTAGGGGGAAATAGGGGGGAATTGAAAATGAATGGAAAGAAAAAGGAAGGAATTGTTCAATTTCACTTGTTTGGGAATGAAAGAAAATATAAAGGGAAAATAACAACAGTAACAAACAGTGACGGGACCCATCAAAATCTTTTCTCTCCAAGTAAGGCGAGAAAATGGAAAGAAAATTCATTTCACTACTTCATTTCCAAACCCTACCCTTTCGAAGCTCTGAAGACTCTTCTTCAACCTACTCAGCTGTGCATGCTACACCCACTTCCAACACTATCAACTAGTGCAAGTTACTAACGTCCATTCTTCCACCACTTCTCAATCATTTTTTGGTCACGGCATCTTCCATCTACCGGTCAAATCTGGTAAGTTTTCCATTTTACTCTTGTTTTACCTTTCATTATTTATTGGCTTTATAGATCTGTGGGTTTCAGCTTTAACTTTGCAGTATAGGAACAAAGATTACATTTCAGTTTGAATTATGAGTTTCTTAATTTTCATGCCTATAAACTGTTTGTTAAATTGTTCCAGTGAAAACATGCAAAGGTATTGATTTCTAACTTAATCAGAGTTAAAAAAAATTAATGTGTGTATATATTATAGATAAGTTTTTCATTTTGCTCTTATTTTTCATTTGATGCTATATGTTGATGGATTTGTGTTTGTGATTTAATCTGGAAGTATCTGAACAGGGATTATATTTTGGTTAGATTTATTACTTTGTTAATTTTCATGTATGTAAACTGCTTGATCAAATGCTCCAATGAAAAAATGTTTATTCATACTTTGTTAACTTTTATGTCTATAAACTGCCTAACAAAATGCTCCAATCGAAATATAACTGCTAAAGTAAACTTAGTTTAAGTAAACTAATTGATTTCATTAGACACAAAATTCATGCTAGTATAACCATAGCTCATTTATTTTTGTTTCAACTTCGATAACAGACTTTCATGTTGCTATGATATAGGTTAAAATATTTTTAGAAAATATTTTATAAAACATATTAACATAAGAGGTAGGATACGTTCAAATATTTTGTAGAGAAAGCCCTGCCTGCAATGCTAAATTTAGTGGTGATTCTGTTTGTGAAAAATATAAGTAAATATTTATCAGAAAGAAAAGATAAATCTAAATCTAGAACAAGAATCTTGCACCTAGCTATTATACTAACCATCATTGTTTGTACATTCAAGCTAGAAACATATTAGTCATTATATTTTGATTTTCACGAATTTGAGGGAAAAAAAATAGAAATCTTCAATAATTGAATATGTTTAAATTTTTGTTCATACAAAATTATTATTATTTGGGAGCTCAATTATTAAAAATGATACGAATTAACAATTTACCTTTAACTGCAAAGTAAACTTGTTCCACCGCACTTATTCACAAATTTGCTCCATAATCTACACTTTTATAACTATTCAGCTAATTTATTCCTTCTACACAAAATTCATAACTAATTCTCACATGGATAGGTGTTGAAGTTGATTAAGATAATTTTTTTTAATCTAAAAAGGACAACTAAAAAAACATTAAGCAATTTTAAAGGATTTGATTAAGTTAATTTATGATATAACATATAACAAATTAATTACTATCTTCACGTGAGTAGTCTATATATGTAAAAAAAAATATCTTCCTTCGTGATGACTATGAAAAAGTCCATTACTTTATCTGTTTCAAGTTCAACAAATAACTTTGGAAAGTTGCAAGGAACTTTGCATATGCTGTCTCTGACCAAATTCAAGTTTAGCTTAGATTTTTTTACTTGTTTTTCAGTAAGATCTTTAATATGGTCTCTTGTTTAATACTTTTTTTCTAAAATACTGTTTTTTTTATATCCATAAGTTTTATTTATTTTTATGTAAATTTATACCCAAAACCACATTAACACCTATTACTTGCTTTCATTTTCTATTTTTTATTTTTTTATTTTTTCTTTCATATGTAGTTTATGTTAAAATTTTTTTGAACGCTATAAGAAATTGTTATCTTTCAATTGGTTGAGATTCTTTTACACTTAATTATATTCTTCGATTAGGAGGTCATATATATTAATACTAGTTATTTAACTGCATTGCTTGTACTTTACATATGATGCTATCTTTTTTTGTTTTTGTTGGTGCTGTAAATCTACGATATGTACATTTGAATCTACAAAGTGCTTGTTAAATGGATAAGGCTGATCATGAAGAAAGTTTTTTGGTCCCCAATATGGAAGACATCTTTAATTGTGAATTCCCACTAAACCTTTCCTTTAAGTTCGGGGTCGATAATCAAGAAAATCTGTTAACCCTTGAAAACCAAGAACATATATTAACAGTTTTGAGGGAGGATTGGAAAAGACGACAGAAATTATGCACCATTACACTGATATGTTACATCGTGCACATGTTATATTTATTGAGATTTATGTCTACGCGGGTTGACAAATCCATCTCCCATAAATTGGTTGGGCGAGAACAAATTCGAGCTACTTTAATGCAACAGTTAAGAGAAACTCATAGGTGTCGTGACATCCTACGCATGGGCCCTGATGCATTTCTTCAATTGTGTGAGAAATTAAGAGCAACACGTCAAGTGAGGGATACAAAACATGTTACAGTAGAGGAGCAAGTTGCTAGGTTCTTGTATATAATAGCTCATAATGTGAAAACTAGAACCGTTTCTTTTTTCTACCACCGGTCTGGAGAAACTGTTAGCCGCCACTTCCATGCTGTGTTACGGGCAATTATTTTACTAGAGGATGAATTTCTTCGACAACCATCTGCATCCATTGTATCTCCGGCGATCCTTCACAATCATAGATTTTATCCTTATTTCAAGGTATTGACATGTACAATTACATGAATAAATAACTTTGATTGATATATACAATTTCATGTTACTTTATTAAATAATGGACTATTATTTAGGACTGTATTGGAGCTATAGATGGAACACATTTTCGTGTCAAAGTACCCATAGCGGATCAACCTAAATTTCGAGGGAGAAAAGACTGGCCGACACAGAATGTATTAGCTGCATGTGATTTTGATATGAAGTTCACTTATGTATTAACGGGTTGGAAAGGAATAGTATCTGACTCAAAAGTTCTTAAGAATGCATTATCGAGGGATGATAATCTTAAACTTCCACGAGGTTAGCATGTACATAAAACTATATTGTCTCATTAGTAGGTAAAGATTAGTAGTTTGTGTGTTTATACTAAATTATTCATTTTTAATGATGGATTCTGTAGGAAAATTTTACCTTGGGGATGCTGGATTTATGCTGAAGCATGGATTAATTACCCCATATCGAAGTGTAAGGTATCACCTAAAAGAGTATGCAAGACGTGGCCCAGAAAATGAAAAAGAATTATTTAATCTTCGTCATGCTTCATTGAGAAATGTTATCGAAAGGTCATTTGGAGTTTTAAAGAAAAGATTTGCAATAATCACAAGTGGCACTGAACCACATTATGACTTTGAGACTATGACTGAAATTGTGTTAGCTTGTTGCATATTACATAACTTTTTAATGGGTGTAGATTCTGATCCACATCTCATAGCTCAAGTTGACCGAGAACTACAAGAAAATAATCCAGAAGAGGATGAAGTAGTTCGACATGAACAAGATGAAGACTATAGGCGAGGAGCCATATTAAGGGATGAAATAGCTGCTCAAATGTGGGCTGACTATCAACTAGGACTCTGATCACTCATTTACAAAATTTTGCGAATAACGTTATTAGTTGTATTATCTATGCGCTGAGTTGATTTTATAACTATGATTTGTTATTATTGAATTCATGTTACCTCTTGAAGTGTTACCATATTCTGTTTGAGGACTTTGGTGTGCACAAGTTGAATCACTTTGTCATATATTGTACTTATGGAGTGTATTGAATCTTTATTTGTTGAGTAATTGATAAGATAGTTTACAAATACTTTGATTTAAGATTATGGATGTTATTTCTATCCACTTATTTTGTAGATTGAGAAGTGTTAATGGCAAAGAGAGCATTATGCCAAGGTGAGGCCACTAGTCGGGATACTCTAAGATGGACCGACGAAATGGATACAACCTTCATTGATGCTTTGATTGAAGAAAGCCGCAAAGGTAATAAAGTGGATGGTACATTTACTACAATGGCATATGACAACATACTTTCACTTTTGAGATCTATCTATGGTAACCATATCCGCAAAGAGAATCTTAAGAATAGACTCAAGACTTTAAAGGATCATTTTGGAGTTTGTTATGATAATTTTCATGGGTTTAGTGGATTTTCCTGGAATCCAATTACAAAGATGTTTGAGGCTGAAGCTGAAGTCTGGGAAGAATTGATTAAGGTATACTTTATGCATTTACTCTTTTTTTGGGTATTAAATGTCACTAGTAATTATTGAAGAAGTATCTCAAAAATATATCTTTACATATAGGCACAGTCATAGTAAATATTCTTCTATTTGATTCAGGCAAAATCAGAAGTGAAAAAGTGGATGCGGACTCTAATCAAACACTATGATAAACTATTTGAGATATATGGTACAGACAGGGCAACAGGAAAACATGCTGAAAGTGCCAAAGAAAAAGTGAAAAGGTGGGAAAAGAGCAAAGAAAAAATTAACTTGAATGATGATGAGAATTTTTTGGTGTTCCGGCTGACGTACGTCTTGCCACATTATATGAATTGATGAAAGAAGCAGGTGCACTCTAGGAACAATAGTCCTGGTAATGTGGCTAATATTTTGAGAATGGCACAAATATAACTTTAAGATCAAGATACGTAAAGTATCTTCATATTTTGTGGGTAATATATCTATAACTTAATTAAGGCTTATAATCATAATACCTCATGTCTTTGTATTTTGTGACTTTCATAACTATAACTATTGTTGACTATGCTATTAGTAATGAGTTAGTCAAAAAAGTCAATGCTATGTAATGACTTGATGAAACAGTCCCTGTATTAAATTTGTTAGTTTCATATGTAATGACTTGATCATGTAAGACTTTTTTTTATATGTATTTGTAAATATAATATAAGGCATAATATATTAATCAAATGATATAATGTGATTGGTTAGCCTCTTTAAAATCATGTACATATAATTATTGATTTACATATTTCTTCTTTTTGAAATTATTTCCAGTTTATGTATTGAGATGAGCACCCATGAAAATTAAATTTCACTTCAATTTTTTTCCTTTCTATTTTTTTTCACTCAATTTCTCTCCTTCCTATTTCTTTCCACTCCCAAACAAAGTCTTAGGGTTTCATTTCTTAGTTTATCTCTTAGTTGAATTTCCTACATTTCCTTTGTAATTTTCTACCGCTCTTAGCAATTTTACACTTTTTCCTTGGGAAGGCTCGATACATAGAATTTCTATTTGTACCTTTATTTTATTAGTGCAATTCTCAAGTTTTTTGCGAACTAGTAGGCAATTATATATATTTGTATGTACAAATTCTAAACCATTATTTCTTACTAGCAATTTACGCGCCCGATGCGCGGTGAAGATAAGTGAAGAACATAATGAGGGGAATGTAAAGCTTAGTTGGGATATTATTTGGTGTAATAAATAAAAGAGAATTGATATTATTTGATATTTATTTTTAGAGGAGTGCTACACATACAAGTTATTTTTGTTTACAAGTTTTACAAGTTGGGCTTAACACGCGCGTTACTGAGCCATCTTCGCGTGTTTCATCTTCGTTTCCTTTTTTACGAAGAAGAAGAAGAGGAAGAGGAAACACGGAGAAAGAAGAAGAAAAAGAGACAAAAAAAACGTGAAAACAGCGTGAATATAAATGACTTGTATGATTTGTATGGAAAAGCGTTCTCTCTTTGCCTTCGATTTTCTTCTGTTTTTTTTTATTTTCATGGTTTCTGAAATTAAGCTTTGAAATTGTTTTGAAGATGATGGAACTTTAGAAATATACCCGAACGATTACAAAAATATACCCAAACGATTACAGAAATACACCCAAACAGTTACAGAAATAAACCAAACGATTACAGAAATACATTGCTAAATCATGAATTGTTGCAAGGTTGGCCAGTACATAGCTGAAGTTTGCTTTTGGCTGCTGCTCACCTGGTTGAGCTCTCTCTGAGTACCGTTCTGTGTGTTGATCTTGCGATGGTGATGGATCTTCTTCATACCTATATCAATATAACCTTATCATATGGCCATGCTTATTGCATAGTTGACATTGAGATCGATTTTGCAATCTTTCATAGCCTTGTCTCTCATAATTATGTGTTCTTTCATAGTTCTGCGCTTCATAGCCTTGTGCCTTATAGTTTTGTGATTTTTTATAGCCCTGAGCTCTTGGTCTATCAATATACTATGATTGGCCTCTACCATAATCTTGTGGTTTCCTTCCTCCTTTTATAAACCTTCTTCTATCTCTGAAGCCTCCTTTAAACATTTCTTGTTGAGAAAAATTTTTCTAAAATCTCTCTTGGGACTTTTCTTGATCAAAATGACTTGCATAGCTAGATTCAGCAACATTAGCTTGCAGCAATTGACCTAGTTCTGGCTTTCTAAACCTCTCTAGCGTGGTTTTATGTACAAATTACAGAAATACACCCAAAGGATTTAAGAAATACACCTAATATAGGGGGAGACAGTATATTTTTTCTTGAAATCTTTTAATGTTTTGCTGGTTAAGGATTAGGCACATGACAGAGACAATCTAGAAAAAAAATCTAGAAGAATAGTAAAACAGTACCTTGAATAATGTTTCTTCATTTTTTCTGGTGATTTTGATGAAGGAGAAAGAGAAAATGAAAAGAGGAGAAGAAATTTCAATAAAAAAAGAGGGAGGAAGAGGTGGTGTTGATGACGATGATAACGAGAGAGAAAAATTACGAAAAAGAAGAAAAAGAGACACGGAGAAAGAAGAAGAATTACTCTTATTTTTATGATTGAGATTTCTTAAAGTTTGAATCTTCTAAAATATTAATAAAGTCTAATAGTTTTACTCGAGGAAAAATTGGTTTAAGCGTGCAATGAGAATTGTGAGAGTTCAATATATATGAAAATGGCATAAGTTTGATCTGATATGAATATGAATAAAAATTTAGAAAGAAATTACTAAAATGAAGAAAAAAATATAGACAAATCTAGTCTAGTCCAGGAACATAATTTCTTTCATCTTTGCTATGTGCTTTGTTCGTTGTTATGAACAGTAAAATATGAAGTTTAATAAGAACATAAATACACAGTTTAATAAGAATACATGTACATATTAGCAAGATGTAGGACTCTATTTTCAATTAACTGCTCCTTGAGGTCAAAAATGAAAACTATCAGTTCAGGAAAAAATAAGGCTACAGTTGGTGAGAGGACGAGAAAGAGGAAGAGGAGGATTGGACATTGGTGATGAACTCCTTAGGGGTTCTTTTATCTCCTGAGTGTTAGTGCTGACGAACCTTGTGGGTTTTTCGGCGAGCTTCTGCTCCTTCCACTACTGACCAGTGGAGGCAAAAATAGGCTTCATCTGCTTCGTCATGCTCCCGTACTTGATTGGAAACCGAATAGTATTCCGTTTGTCGCCACCAGCTACTCTGCTGTCATCAGTTGTAGAATTTCTCCCCGTCAAAACGACGTCAATGAGGAGAGGAGATGGGAAGGATTAAAGAAAAGAGGTAAGTTTCGAGAGTAAATGGGAGTTAGAAGAGAAAAATGAATCAGAGAATTTCATTTTTTTAGGGTCAAATTTGAGTGAAAAAATAACTGCTCAATCAGATGCGCAACCTCTTCTTCTAAAATAAAATTTGGTGAATTGCTGCACGCATGCACCAACATCTTTTAATTTGTGGCTAAAATATCCTTCTCTTTATTATCTGGATAAAAGGATACAAAAGTAATTCAATATGTTTACTTTTAAAAATTATATATATAGTGAATAAAGTGGGTATTGAACCAAAAATTATATATAGGGAAAATGTTAGTAAATCGAATAAGTCTTATTTGAATTACTATGGGCGCACATTGTATGTAATTCGAATTAGTATGGGAAGAAAATCATGGATAAATCGAAATAGCTTGTTTTGATTTATTATGGGTGTCACGTGCATGCATAAATTGAATTATAGTGATTCGATTTACTAGGGTAGAATACGTGCATGCATAAATCGACTCAGCCTGCTTCGATTTGCATGTTTCTTTAGTAATTCGACCTAGGATGATTCGATTTAGTAGAACAAAGGCTAAATCGAATGAGGCTCATTCGATTTACATAGAAACGTGTATTAAGGACGGATATCCATGTAACGTTTTTTCGTTTGGGTGATTTGTATACTTTTGAATTGGATTTGGTTTATTTCTGCATTTTATCCGAATTATTAACTCTAAGAATGGTCAATAGCAACTAGATTCAGTAGAATGCTGAGTGAAGATTAGGAATATGTTTATTCTTGGAGTCACCAACTATAAATTTTTTCAGGTATATATATTTATAATTTACATATATACTTGAAACAGCTTTAGTTACCTTGAAAAAATTCCTTCAATTCAACAAGATTGCTATGTATATTCAGAGAATCACACACACTAATTCTTCGTTATCAACATTTGATGCTGTGTTGTTGCAATCATATATGTTGTTGCAATCATATATATACCGAGGCATAAAAAATTTCTAATTTTTTCACTATCTTATCAAATAAAGAAGACTAAACTTATCACGATTGATGAATTAGCTTAATATTACTTTTTTAAATTAATGTGGATAATCCTCAATTATAGTAATTGAAACTATTCAATTTAATTTCTTAAATTTAAATCGCAACATATTAAAGCATCATATATATCAAATCTTTATTTTTAAAAACTAATTTTAAATATTTTTTTTACTTATATTTCAGAAAAAAATAGTTTTATTTGTAGGTCATTCGAAGAGAATTTTATTGAACTAAATGATACAGATAAAAAAGACAAAATAGTTAGAAGAAGAATTTTAATGGAGGGAGACACACAACCGCTGCAAAGTGCCACTAATTAGTGGAGAAAAATAATAAATAGTGAGAAAGTTAAGGAACAAAAATCAAGGTAATTGTGGAATATGAATCTTCTTCTTTCAGTTCTTTGATCTTTTTTAATTTTTTTTGTATATTTTTTTTTTCTCTCTATATATTATTTATCTATTATTTTTTCTTAAATTTATTTTGAATAACAAGATTATGCCAGGTTCTATTCTGCTTCATGGGTGATTTCAATGAGATTATCCAGGTGGAGGAGAGAAAAGAAGCGGATACCTTAACAGTGTCTGCTAGAGACCTTAGAAATTGAATATAGAATATGGAGCTGATGGACTTACCAATATATGATCGCAAGTTTACATGGTTCAGGAACCGATCATATAGTTGCATTGATAGAGTTTTGGTCAGTTTGGAATGAGTTGAGGAGTTTCCAGAGATTAGATTAAAAGGTGGACTTAGGGGATTATCAGATCATTGTCCAATGATTATGGAAGATACGAAGTGAAGAAGTGAACCAAGACCCTTCCGAAGCTTAGATTCGTAGTTTACACATGAGGGACTTCCTAAGAATGGTGAAGGAGGAATAGAGAGGCTTAGGGAATGTACAATTTACTGATAAACTGAAGGCTCTGACGATTCCGTTAAAGAGATGACATAAGAACAAATTTAGCGGCATGCATAAGGAAATCAATTTATTTGAGGAAGAGATAAAGAAGACAGATGATAGATAAGTAGTGGGGTGTATGATGGTACGGTGGAGGTGAGGAGAAAGGTGTTAGTGAGATGCTGTGAGAAATGGTATGAGAGGAAAGAAATTCACTAGAAACAGATGTCACGGTTTTGGCATGCGAACGTAATGGACAAAAACACTAGGTACTTTCATATCATAACTTCAGCGAGAAGGAGAAACAATAGAATTGATGTTTTGGTGATTAATAGTAGGTTAGTAAGGAATCAAGCCAGAATTAAGATTGCTATTCGAGAGTTCTATAAGAACTTATATCATTGGGAGAGATCTCCCATGGTGGGGTTCAGAGATGGTTTGGTTACACGCATAGATGATGATAAAAACTTTGGAGGTGTTGCCGTCAGTTAAGGAGATCAAAGAGGCAGTATGGGATTGTGAATTATCTAAGACACCAGGAAGTGATGGATATAACATGAACTTCATTAAGAAATGCTGGGATGAGATTGATTCAAAATTCATGGCAGCTGTGATGGATTCCTTTCAGACAACCAGGTTACCTTTTGATGCAAATATTACATGGGTGACACTAGCATCGAAGTTTGTTGGAGCTAAGGAGATCAAAGACCTTCGACCGATTAGTACGGTTAGATGTGTGTACAAGGTGATTTCAAAGATATTGGTTAGGAGAATGAAGGCGATAATTGCAGGACTAGTAAGGTAGACTCAGAGTGCATTTGTTAACGGTCAAAAAATTCATGATGACGCACTTACTGCTTGTGAAATGGTGCACTGGTTCAAACTGAGAAAAAAGGAAGCAGCAATTATTAAGTTAGATTTTCAAAAGGCATATGATAGGGTCAAGTGGAGCTTTGTAGACATTGTTTTGTAAAAGATGGGCTTTGGTCGGAGATGGAGAGAGTGGGTTATGGAGTGTGTTGGTACGACCTCTATGTCTATTTTGATTAATGGTTCATCCTCTAAACCATTCAACATGGAAAGGGGACTGAGACAAGGGAAGCCACTATCTCCACTCTTATTTGTACTGGTTGTTGATATGTTACATAGAATGGTGGGAGAGGTAGTTAGAAATAGTCAGATATCACCGTTGCTAGTTGGGAGGGATGATATAGAGTTGTCCCATCTTCAGTTTACAGATGACACTATTATTCTTTCTACCTAAAGAGGACATCATAAGAAATTACAAGAGGTTACTATGATGTTTTGAATTAATGTCGAGGATAAGCATTAACTTTGACAAATCAAATTTGATTCCAGTTAATTGTGAATAGTAATAGGTTCATAATATGTGTAATTTATTAGGTTGTAAGGTGGATTCTCTTCCAGTTAAATACCTAAGAATCCTTATAGGAGCTAATCCCAGGTTGGTGAAGATGTGGAAGCCAATAGTAGATAAGATGGAGGAAAAACTCAATTTATGGAAAGATAAAGTGCTCAATAAAGCAGGCAAGTTAGTTTTCATCAAATCAATGTTAAATAGTTTGTCGGTATACTACCTATGTCTGTATAAGATGTCGAAGGCAGTTGCAGATAAGTTGATATCACTACAGAGGAGGTTCATGTGGTGTAAGGAGGATGGCAGGAATGGTACGGCGATGGTAAGATGGGAAGTAGTGCAGGCTCCAAAAAAGTTAGGTAGTCTAGGAGCGGGGGACGCGGTGATCCATATACAGCTTTACTATTTAAGTGATGGTGGCACTTCTTAAAGGAAGAATGCCCGTTATAGATGAAGGTGGTATGCTTCTGCATATGAATCCCAATGTGATGTTATCCCATCAGTCAATACCTATAAGAGGGGGTCAGTAGAAGGATATTTGTCAACTACAGATCAAGAAGCAATATATGAGAGATAAGATGATTATTGGGCTAGCTATGGAGGTAGATGATGGTAGAAGGACTCGCTTTTGGGAGGATGTTTGGCTACAAAGTGGTTCATTGAAAGATCAGTTTTCGAGACTCTTCTCACTTTCAAACTAAAGAGGGTTCGTAATGAGAAACTGTGGGTTTTGGGACAGGATAGAAAGGATTTGGAACTTCCAATGAAGGCGAGAACTATTCCAATGGAAGTTGGATTCAGTAAATCAGTTAAAGTTGAGGCCAGTTACACTAGTATATGACAGAGAGGATAGAGTTTTGTGGAAATTTGATAGGCAAGGTATTTTTATTACAAACTTATTTGTGCAAAACTTGCAGGCAGAAACAGCACCTGAGGAAGTCACAAGTTACAGCTTCACTAGAACTATTTGAAAATGATTAGTTCTACAAAGAGTGGAGTTGTTTGTTTAATTTGTATTGATTGGTAGAGTAAATACAAAAGAAAGATTGAATAGGATAGGAATAGTGAATAGTGAAAATAGTGTATGTATCTTATGTAAGGAGGATGTTGAATATATTCATCACTTGTTTTTTTCTGTGATTTTATTTGGCAGGTGTGGTGTGCATGGTTATCTGCTTTTGGGAGTTTATGGTCTGTTTCAGGCACAATGAAGGAACACTTTAAAAGTTGGATAGGAGGTCACAATAGAAAGGAGGAGAAAAAAGAATAAAAGGATTTTCCAATAGAAAAAAGCGTGTTTGGAAGAGATTATCAACAAGGCTTTAATTAGCTACAAGGAGTGAACTGAGAAAGATCATTTTCATTGTTGATGGCAATGTCAAAAATAATGATGGACTAATGGTTTATTTTTCTCAAATGTATTTTGTTGTTTTTGTTTTTTTTATTGCTCCACTTTATTGTGTTGAGCTCCTTTCTTCTTAAAAGAACAAAGAATAACAAGAGCTATATATATGAATAATATGAATGAATGAATAACCTCTAGGTGAGTATGAAGAGACCATTTGAACTTGTTTTGTCGATTTTAGCAAATCGATAATGGTTCGATTCTAATAGTCTGGGAGCGAAACCAACTCCTCTTTTGTGAGTACCAGTTTTCTAGAAGTGCATCAAAGACCCTCGAATTAGACAGAATTAGTGAAAATGACTGAAAAGACAACAAACAAATAAAAAGGTTCTGAAAATAAGAATGATTGGAATCGAAATGGTTTGCATTGAATTTAAATAAAGCAATAAAATGCCTTCAATTAGATCAAAAGACTTTGAATTTCAAAAATAACAATACAGTAATATAAAATTGAACAAGAAAATTAAATGTTGCTTGAAAGATAAATTTGCGAGAAAAGTAGAATTTGCAGAAAACATAAATGGAAAGCAAAACAAGTGGAAGGAACCCTACAGATAATTAATTCGAAGCAGACTCAGAAAGTCTCTGGGATGTAAGTGTGCGTGAGTAATTTCTGAAACAAAGTTTCAACCCTTGTAACTTCGAGCCTTCTAATATTTATAGCAATTTCTTTAACCGATCAATTTGAAGTGACACTCCCTCATGTGCGAAAATGTGGGTAACCGTTCCCACTCTTTTACCTAATCATGTGACGGTTGCAAAATAACTTTCGATTTCAAAAAATCTTCGATCTTCTTTACTCGAATAACTCTTCGATTTGTTGAGCTGATCGAACTCTTACTCAAAGTCTCCAAATATGTCTCCTTTGACATCAACTTTTTTTCCGAAAACTTACTTAATAATTCGAATAACCCTCCTCTTTGAATTCAATTATTTTTTACCAACAGAAATATAACTCATTGATAAAAAAAAGAGTTATCATTATTATTATTATTATTATTAAATAGATATATTATATGATGGTTTTGTTCGTTTGGAAGCTTACAATGAGAGTTTCAGAATGTCGGGAGAAAAATAGGTAAAAAAAAAAAATGAAAGTTAAGGTTGATACTATCGTCTATGTTTTTTTATATGGATTTTCTTTGGTTTATAAATATCATTTAATTATTACTTCTCTGTTTGATTTAATGGAAAAAATATTTATTTTATCGCACAATCTTCCTTTTTTTTCTCAAATCAGAGAGGTTTTTTATATTTATGAATTGTGATCACTATTTTTTTTCAAATATAATATCTTTCTGAATTTTCTTTTACCGTAAATATATTGGTTTTAATTACTTAACTGTATATACAAAAAAATTTATATTATTTTCGAATTTTATTGATCAATGATACAGTTTTGATTTTTATCTTTTGAAATTTAATTTAAAAATAATATTAATTTTATTTTTACATACATAGTCATTAATTAATTTGTTCACATGGAAAAGCAGTGTATGTTTTACTTGCTTTTTCTATATTAATTTTAATAATATATATAATCTAATAATTCCATTGTTTATTGATTTAATTAAGATAACTTTAAAATATGGTATCTAAAAAAAATAGTTTCACCATATCTAAATACTAATATATTTTCCTCTCTAAATAATTATCTGCATAATGAAAGTAATATAAAATTTATCAAGTGAAAGTTTATTTATTAATATTTGATTAATTTGAGTTGAGAAATTTGTGACTATCACTTTAGAATTTAGTTTTTACAAGACTCGAAATTCAGTATCATTAAGAAATGAGTAAATTTATCTGTTACTTGATTAATTGATTTAATGATTTGTTATTTATTTATTTTTTAAAAATCATACTAAAAGCACACATTTTTATAGTATAAATTATAAATTTAATTTTAAAACATTATCAGTATAAAGCAGTTTTAAACGCTCATTCAATTAAGTAACAATACATCAACAAAAATAATTACTTTTTATCATAATTGATTATTAGTGTATTAAAATTAAACTCAAAAATTAAATACTAAATTTTTAAGTAATATAAAATTATTTAGTATTATATACTTTTTTGAAAAAACAAATAATTCTTGTACCCTTAGAAGCTTTAATAATAAACAATTTATAGTTGTCTTTAACTCATAAGATAATGTATAGCCTAATTTTTTTTCCAAACAACAAAAGTAAAGTAAAATGTTGAATCATCACACAGTTATCCAATAAAATATATTTTATTGATCGAATTTGTTACATAGATAATATTCTATTAGCAATAGATGTGAACTTAATTGCAATTAGTTAGTTATTTTTTGTTAGTTATTTAATTTATTTTTTTACAATTAATTATAACCATACATTGATATATTAAATACAGAAATTCTTTGCATACAAGTGATTAGGGCTTGTAAGCCTTACAAGTCAATTAACCACTAACGCCCAAAACGCGCTTCTAGTGTTACGTAGCTTACACGCGCTATATAACAAATCCTGCAAACATATAACTACCAATTTTAAAAGATTTGTTTCCTTCTTCGTTCTCCTTCTTTCCAAATTTCTTCGTTCTTCTTCTCGCGCGTCTTCCCCTGCCTTTTCGATCGTTCTTTTCCCCTCCTTTCTCACTGGTTTGTTCTTCGTCATTGACGTGAGTTCCTCTCTCTGTAGCTCCAGCTTCGTTTTTTTTTTTTTTTGATTTTCTGGTTTCTGAAATCAAAGTTTGAACTCATTTTGAAGATAATGGATGATTCAACCTCAGATTGTCAGCTGAATCAGGGCAAAGTGGATTTTGAATTTGAATCTAACGAAGTTCCTGAGGTTTGATTTACATTCAGCTAATTACGATTACTCTGAATTTTGTTGCAGTTATTCGTATATCATTGTCTAGCTGAATAATTCGTGAACATTGACTGTGAAATTAACGTGTGAACATAAATCTGTGGATTGAATCTAATGTATTAGTTTTGAATAATTATCTGCAATTTATAGCAGACGCTCGGGTGTAGATAAGAATTTTTTGAGTGTATTTTAGGGGGAAGTATGGGTGTATTTATAGTTTATGGCTTTTTTTGTTATTATAGTTGAGTTGTTGTCGTTCGGATGTATTAGATCAGACATGATTGGGTGTATTTTTAGTTTTTGACATGGTGTATTCTGCAGCCTCTCTCTGTTGTTGATGACCAGTTTGTTCCCAAGGTTGGAATGACCTTTACCACCCTTGAAGATGTTGGAAAATTTTACAGGAACTACGCCAAGGCTGCAGGTTTTTCTACAAGAGTTCGGAGCACAAATAGGAAGGAAAACGAGATTAAGAATCAATTGATTACATGTAGCAGAGAGGAAAAATAGAAATCTAAAATATCTCCGACCGAGAAGACAAATCCGACAGCCGGTTTAAACTGTCCTGCAAGAATTTATATACACACATTGAAGGATGTTGGTGCTTGGATCATTTCAAAGGTTGTGCTGGATCATTCGCACCCTTGCTGTCCAAGTAAAGCAGAGATGCTCAAACAGCACATGGAACTAAGCATGTCCATTCATCGTACAATAGAGCATAACGAGGAGGCTGGTATTAGACCAAGCAAAACTTACCAATCATTTGTTGCGGCTGTCGGGGGTCATCGCGCGTTAAATTTTATTGAAAAGGATGTGAGAAATTACATTACGAGAGAAGTGCGGAATGTTTCTGAACAAGAAGATGCAAAGGAATTTGGGAAATATTTGTTAAGAATGAAAGAGAAGAATCAGAATTTCTTTTTTGAGCTTGAACTCGAGGAGGATCAATCGATTAAGTTGGCTTTTTGGGCCGATGCAAGAAGTAGAGCTGCCTTTGAGTATTTTGGAGATGTTATTTCATTTGACACCACCTACAATACAAACAGATAAACTGTCCCTATTTATGATGCTAAATTAATGTATTTTTATGAATCTGCCGCAGAGGTGTATATTGGGTGTTTTTGGGTGTATACAAAGTATTTGTTGGGTGTACATAATGATTTTTCATTTTGCACTATGGTAATTTGTTTCAGGTATAATTTGGTTTGTGGTTCTTTTGTTGGGGTGAATCACCACGGTCAGTCAACACTTCTTGGATGCTCTTTGATGAAAAATGAAGAAATTGAATCATTCAAATGGTTATTTCAATGTTGGCTTCGTTGCATGGGAGAAAATGCTCGAAAGGATTTCTCACCGATCAATGCGCATCAATGAAAAGGACTTTAGAGGCTTGTATGCTAACAACAATTCACCGTTGGTGTATTTGGCACATCATGAAGAAGATTCCAAGCAAATTAAACGGGTACAAGGGACATGCATTAATTGAACAAGAAATGAGCCAAGTTGTTTGGAACTCTCATAGTAAAGACTCATTTGATAGGAATTGGAATGATTTTCTGCTGAATTTTGGTCTTGTGGATAACAAGTGGCTTTCAGGTAATGTTAGTTTAAAATCTGCAGCAGAAGTGTAAATTAAATTTTTTTGGGTGTATTTATAGTCTGTGTTTGGGTGTATTCTGCAGATCTCTATGAAGACCGTCATATATGGGTTCCAATCTATCTGGATCACCACTTCTGGGCAGGGATGAGAAGCACACAAAAGAGCAGAGCATGCATTCATTTTTTAACAAGTTTATTACCCGGAACATCTCGCTTATTCAATTTGTCAAACAATACGATAATTGCCTCGGAAGCAGGGAGCAAGCAGAGAGAGAATCAGATGCTGCAGATTTTCATACGGTCATACCGTGTGCAACCAAATCCTCCATTGAAGCTCAGTTTCAAGATGTGTACACTCATCAAAAGTTTAGGGAAGTCCAAGCACAATTCATAGGAAAGGCAAATTGCATCACTAGATTAACGAATTCTGCTCTAGGCTATTCAGTATACGAAGTTGGAGAACAAGTTTCCAGCTCAATATTCAACAAGTTTGTGGTTACTTACGACTCAGTAGCAGCCGAGGTAAAATGTCAATGCTTATTATTCGAGTCAAGAGGGATATTGTGCCGTCACGCACTAAGCGTGTTAAGCTTTGAACGAGTAAGCCAAGTGTCACCTAGATATATACTGGAACGATGGAGCAAGAAGGTAAAGAGGCGACACACACACATCAAGAGCAGCCACGACGAGCCACTGTTGGAGAGCAAGAGGTTGGTTTTTCGTTCACAAAATATTTGCGAATTTGCATCAGAATCGGAGGAGCTGACTACAATTCTGCACCGTGCGTACGATGCGTACGATATTGAGATGGAATCATTGAAAGCCAAAAGGAAGGGAACATCTTCTTTATCTCACAAAGACGCCAACTTGGAATCCGTTAACGAGCTTCAAAGCCCTCCAAGGATTCGAACAAAGGGACGTCCAAAAAATAGGCTAGGTTCAAAGTTGGACAAACAGATTGCAAATGCCTCAAAGAAGAAGAAAACAAAAGATCTAAACGAGGTAAAAGTGATGTTGTTTAAACTTGTGGTGATTGATTTTAATTTTCTTGTTAATATTTTTGCTAATATGTGAGTTTATTATATCCAGTTAAACCTTTTTGATGCTGCATCAGTGGTGCATCCAAATTCCAGCCAATATCAAGGACGCGTTATGAATTATCAGTTCAGGGAACCAGCAGCAGTGGATAGTTTTTTGGGTGTTTAGTTATAGAATATGGGTGTAAACCTTAGTTTTTTAGGTGTATTTTTGAATTTTCTTGTGTTTGACATATATATATATATATCAGAATCTGCTGTTTATGTTATAAATTATTGTTTGTTTTTTATTAGGGTTTAGGGTTTAGGATTTTAGGGTTTAGGGTTTATGATTTTAGGGGTTTAGGGATAAAGCATCAGGGGATAGAAGTCTGGTGTATATTTAACTTTCCTTGGGTGTAAAATGAGATCTTATGGGTGTAAAAATCAATAATTTGGGTGTATAGTAGGTTGGGTGGTTTAGGGTTTAGGGTTTAGGTTTTAGGGTTTAGGGTTTAGGTTTTTAAGGTTTAGTGTTTAGGGTTTTGGTTTTTGGGTTTTGGGTTTAGGTTTTTAGGGTTTAGGGTTTTAGGGTGTAGGGTTTAGGGTTTATGGTTTAGGGTTTTAGGGATAAATCATCAGGGGGTAGATGTTTGGGTGTATATTCAACTTTCTTTCGGTGTAAAATGTCAGGTTATGGGTGTATATTTGGTTTGATGTTTTTCTTCATATTATAGTACCTGTAAATCAGACATTTTGAATACAGCAGAGAGAGTTTAATTATGAAAAAAATTTTTACTTATAATCGGATCAAATATATTTACAGCATGTGTTCAATTTCTTACAAGACTATATAACAGTTACATTAATCAGTGTCAATATCATTAGAATCTATCTGACAATATGGACTCAATAACAATGAGGATGGCCTGGACAGTCTTATTGCTACTACAAGAAGCACCGTTAAAATTGACGGCCAAATCGACGGTAAAGTTGTCGATAATATTAAAAATCAACGGCAAAATCGATGGCGAAAGCGATCGCTTATAAGCTTGTCGATTTTTCAAAAATCCAATAAAATCGACGGATTGGGAGGTTGTCGATAATATGAATTTTGGATTTTTACATATTTATTAAAAGCGACACCCTGCCTGTCGATAATATTATCAAAAAGCGACGTTCGCTTCATCGATATGTGATTTATTAAAATCGACAGCCTATCCATCGATATAATTATTAAATATCAACAAGAATGGCGTCGACTTATTAAATTAAAAAAGGGATAACATTTCCGTCGATTTTTAGGAGTAACAAAAAATGCAATGACAATGCTGATATCTAATTAATAATTATACAGGGCAATTGCTTATACATAATATATAGAAACAGAAGCTACATTCCACTACACAATAAATTATCTAGCTTCTTAAGAAGCATATTTTAAAACACTCAAAACAAGCACTAATGTAACCATGTATCCAAGCACAGATAACTTATTCATAAGTCTATTTATCAAAATATATACTACCATATGAGTCGTTACATGGATCAATTATCGATTGACACCATGAACTTTCAGTAATAACTTTTAACTTAAACATGAGAACTCTAAAATGCCATCCTCATCTCCACGCCCTTGATTTTGATCCATTGATGTTAGTTCTTGATGTGAGGAAAACTGGACATAAACATTCCTCCCCCTAGAGTAAAACAAAAGAACCAGATTGTTTAGGAACTCACACAATCAATAGAAAAGAAAAGTACATAACATACCATAATACCAAATTATCAGAACAATAGTTAAGGCAACAACAAATTAAAGACAGGAGGAATAAATAAGCTAAGTCTGTGCATACCTTATGGTTGGCTGAACATTTGCATAAAATTGTAAAGCATTAATGGCTGAAGTAACATATTGCATTTGGACAAGAGACTGAAATAAGTAGCAGATTAACAAAAAAAAGATAAAATAAAGCACCCTTAAATTTCTGAAGGAAAACCAAAAGTCTCATTTTGAGGCATGAATTTAAAAAGGAAACCTGATTTTTTGCACGCAACATCACAAGCTTTGTTATGACTCCAAAAGGCTGAAAGAGCTGAAGCAAATCATTCTGCAACCAAAGCATAAAAACATCATAAACAATTAAACATTACACGTACCACGTGCCAAGTACAAACAACATAGTCATCCACCAAGAGGGAAAAAAAAAGCGTACTTCGGATATCTCATGCCCCACGTTTCGTACATGGATGACCTTGGAAGGTTCAGCCATTGTTTGCAAATCTATAAAACAAAGGAAAAGAGAAGAATTACAAATAAACTTCATCACTATTCTTTTACTATTTATGTATAGATAGCACTACAACACAATATTTCTCTAGTTCTAAACTAATTTAAAAGCAAGCAATTAGAATAAAAGTTAGCATTTGGCACGCAGGAAAATTTCTCATTCTGAACTACACCCCCACAAAACAGCTGGTTGGAGAGGGAAAGAAAGAAAGAAAGAAAAGAAAAGAAAAGAAGTATCTTCAATTCAAAAAGCTTTGCAAAACCGAATTGCTCGTTGATCAAGTTGCCAATGAATCATAATAATGTGCTAACTGATAAAAGTGCGGGGCTTTCGCATACCAGGGTGCAAATCGAAAAAGAACAAAAAAAAAATCTAATTTGTAATCTAGTTAGTAGTGAATGAAACTCGCATACCCACACCAGTTGAGACCTGAATCTAGGAGAGCATGTATAGCAGAAAAGTGCAGTGAACAAAATCGCGAAAAAAAAAAGGGAATCTCAAAAATCCAGCTCAGACACCCAAAAGTTGGCATGAATCGTGACGTATCAGCACACGAAGCACACAGCAAATTCCTTTCCTAAAACACAGACAGAGAGAGAGAGAGAGAGAGAAGTTACCTGAGCGTGGAGTGACAGAAAGAGAGAGAGAGAAGGACGAAGAGGAAGAGAGAGAAAATAAGAGTTAAAAAGAGGTGTTAGTGTGGCACATGATACTCAATTAATGTTGCCCTATCTTATATTCTTATGTTATGTTTCTATCTAGCCTTTTTATTTTGTAAGATGAGATAATAATCAAATAATAAACTTAGTTGAATTATAAGGTTTCCCAATTTGAAGATTTGGTCAGTTTTTGGTATCACACCGAGTGCACCCTCATGACTCCTCCACTTAAACTTTTATCCAATATACTTCCCTTTTCAGTTTGAGCCTTTCATGCTTTCATTGCCAACAGTTTAGTCAACCAAAATATCCAATTTTAATTTCTTTTCATTTTATTATTTTAAGCTTTTCTTTCTTTTTTCCCTTCATAATATATCAAATTAAATGCTATATTATACATTTATACTCACACATTCTAGTCACCAAAAAAAAAAAAATACTCACACATTCTCAAATTAATGGGATTTTTAGATATGTATAGTTATTAAGAAATAAATGGCAAATTACTAAAATAAAATATTTAAACTTTAAATTTATTGAAATACAACTTTTGTATATTGGATACGGAAATTTACTTTTTCATTAAACTATGTAAATCGCGAGAGAGGTCCCACGGATTCTAAATGAACGTAAATCGGTACACTCCTCTAGTGGTTTACATTGAAACTCGAAATAGCCAGAAATTACTGTAGAGGTCTCGCGGTTTCTGTGTAAGTATGAAATATGCATAAACCGCAACAGAGAGTCCAACGGTTTATACTTGCACCAAATTTGCCTATATATACTAACCAAGAGGGAGTGGTGTGATGGTAGAGAGTCATTTTCACACTTTCACAAATGGATGGCGAGGATATTTTTTTTTTGTTCTAGTCCACTGCTCTGGTAAAATTAAAAAAAAAAACAAAAGGCACGGTGTTAAGTTCACTGATAAAGAATGGGTGAGTGTTTTTATCCATTCGACAAAAACTTTGTCAGAACTAAAGATGAGCATATTGCAAAAGGCGGGTTTGTGTGGGGCCAAGTGGGTGAAGAAGGTGTTCTACAAGATTTTGATTACAATTGTGTCAACTGGTGTGTAGTATGAAACATTTGTGATAGAGTTGGATGAAGACATGCATGTTTTGTTTCATTGTCGGCGCAGTTTTCCGAAGGTGAGAATACACGAGTTGTATGCCAAGTTGGAAGATGGTGTCAACAGTTCCGGGGCATCAGTGCCAAATCCTCAGTCGACGACAGTGGGGGTGCTTTTACTTCGATGCCTGTCGTTGCACCTGGTTGTTTGTTGGCTGAACCACCATCTGTTCCAGCAGGGTTAGCTCGGTCACCTGGTTTGATTCCTGGTCTTTCAGGTGATGGTGAGCTGGATCATGTTGAAAATGCGATGCGAGAGGGTGATTCGGACGATGAGCCAGATCACATATTGGGGGACAGTGAGGAGGGTACTCCTAGGAACCCACCGGCACGTCAGGGGTCATCCAGTTCTGGGTCCCACCAACAACTACCACATTTCTCGATGTTGAACTTGGAAGCAGTCGGCCAGTAACCGGACATAGATCCCACCTTCGGAGGCCAAGAATTACACGAGGAAAATCCTTCTGAGAAATTTCAGATTGGCCAATCTTTTCAAACTAAGGAGGAAGCTGTGTTGAGTGTTAAGAATTATAGCATCCGCCGTGGAGTTCAGTATTGGGTGATGGAGTCAAATCATCTGAAGTATCATGGGAGATGCAAGGAGTTTGGGAACGGCTGCACGTGGATGATTCGTATCACACTTCGGCAATGTAAGGGTAATTAGGAGGTTAGAAGGTACAACAGAACTCACACTTGCTTGGCTACTTCGATTTTGAGTGACCACCAACAGCTCGATCACCACGTCATTTCTGTGAGAATCTTTTTGTTGGTTAGGGCGGATGCAGCGGTTAGGATAAAGGTGTTGCAAGAAGCTACTGAGGTAACCTATGGATTCAGACCTAGTTATAGGAAGGTGTGGATGGCAAAACAGAAGGCAGTTGCATAGATCTACGGAGATTACGAAGAGTCATATGCCGAGTTTCCCCGTTGGATCTTTGGGGTGCAAGCCACGATGGAGGGAACTGTGGCATTATTGAAGACTTCTTCGGTACGTGTAGGTGATCAGGTTGATGAGTCTACGAAGTATTTTCATCGTCTTTTCTGGACATTTCCTCCATACATTGAGGCATTTAGATATTGCAAGCCACTAGTAAGCATTGATGAGACTCGTTTATATGGGAAGTGTGGCGGAACTTTGCTTCTGGCTATCGCGCCAGATGAAAACTCGAATATCTTGCAGGTTGCCTTTGCACTTGTGGAATGGGAGAATGCGGAGCCCTGAGCTTTTTTCTTATCCCACTTGCGTCAACATGTGACCCCACAAGAAGGCATTCTTATGATATATGCGTATATGCGTACGGTGTTCTCAGTAGCATCCTCCGACAACACCCTGAATCTCTCATGGAACCAGGTGAAGTAGACTGTAAACTGTTTTACCTTATTTGGCAGGGAAGCTCGCTAAATAGTTCCTGAAACTACTCCCAAGCGGGTTTGCCATCATCCATCAGCTTCTCAAAATCTGTAAGGCGCCCGAATATAGGTAAACCATCCACGGGCAGCCCCAGCTGGTATGCAACATCCTGCAGTGTGATGGTGCACTCCCCGAATGACATATGAAAGGTGTGCGTCTCAGGACGCCACCTCTCACTGAATGCGCTGACTAGAGGCTCATCTAACCAAAACCACCTCGTGTTGAGCCTCACCAGATGATACAAATCAGTCCTCTCCAGATAGAGTATGATCCTATCATGTAGATGCATGTTCTGTTATCTCCGGACACTATAAATACACTTACTTGGCTGTAGTATATGAGAGAAATAACCAAACCAAATGAAATTCCATCACTAACAAGTTTAATCTATATATTATAACCGAAAACCAGAGAGAGAATCAGATGCTGCAGATTTTCATACGGTTATACCGTGTCCGTGTGCAACCAAATCTTCCATTGAAGCTCAGTTTCAAGATGTGTACACTCATCAAAAGTTTAGGGAAGTCCAAGCACAATTCATAGGAAAGGCAAATTGCATCACTAGATTAACGAATTCTGCTCTAGGCTATTCAGTATACGAAGTTGGAGAACAAGTTTCCAGCTCAATATTCAACAAGTTTGTGGTTACTTACGACTCAGTAGCAGCTGAGGTAAAATGTCAATGCTTATTATTCGAGTCAAGAGGGATATTGTGCCGTCACGCACTAAGCGTGTTAAGCTTTGAACGAGTAAGCCAAGTGTCACCTAGATATATACTGGAACGATGGAGCAAGAAGGTAAAGAGGCGACACACACACATCAAGAGCAGCCACGACGAGCCACTGTTGGAGCCAAGAAGCAAGAGGTTTGACGAATTGGTTTTTCGTTCACAAAATATTTGCGAATTTGCATCAGAATCGGAGGAGCTGACTACAATTCTGCACCGTGCGTACGATAACGTCATGGTTGAGATGGAATCATTGAAAAGCCAAAAGGAAGGGGACATCTTCTTTATCTCACGAAGACACCAACTTGGAATCCGTTAACGAGCTTCAAAGCCCTCCAAGGATTCGAACAAGAGGACGTCCAAAAAATAGGCTAGGTTCAAAGTTGGACAAACAGATTGCAAATGCCACAAAGAAGAAAAAAACGAAAGCTTTAAACGAGGTAAAAGTGATGTTCTTTAAATATGTGGTGATTGAGTTTAATTTTCTCATTAATAGTTTAGCTAATATGCGAGTTTGTTATATTCAATTAAACATCTTTGATGCTGCATCAGTGGTACTTTCAAATTCCAGCCAATATCAAGGACATATTATGAATTATCAGTTCAGGGTACCAGCAGCAGCGGATAACTCTTTGGGTGTATAGTTACAGAATATGGGTGTAAAAGCACTGTTCTTTTGGGTGTATTTTTGTGAATTTTCTTGTGTTTCACATTTTACATATATATATATATATATTTCACAATATGTTGTTCATGTTATAAAATATTGTTTTTTTTATTACAGTTTAAGGGTTTAAGGGTTTAGGGTTTTAAGGTTTAGAGTTTTAGGTTTTAGGGTTTAGGGTTTAGGGTTTAGGGTTTAATGGTTTTAGGGTTTACAGTTTAGGTTTTAGTATTTAGGGTTTAGTGTTTAGGGTTTAGGTTTTAGTGTTTAGGGTTTAGGGTTTAGGATTCAGGGTTTTAGGGATAAAATATCAGGGGGATAGATGTTTGGGTGTATTTTCAACTTTCTTTGGGTATAAACAATGTGAGGTTATGGGTGTATATTTGGTTTGATGTTTTTCTTCATATTATAGTACCTGTAATTCCGACATTTTGAATACAACAGAGAGTTTAATTATTGAAAGAAATTTTACAATAAACTGGATTATAATTGGCAATTTTTTACAGCATGTGTTCAATTTGTTACAAGACTATATAACATTTACATTAATCATTATCAATATCCTTAGAATCTATCTGACAATATGGACTCAATAACAATGAGGATGGCTTGGACAGTCTTATTGCATTACTTCCCCTAATGACTTCAGCTTTGTCTTGATTCATTTCATGGAATAGAATCCGGGAAGCATATTCTACTCTAAAGTGGTCCACCTCGTCCTACAGTTAAAAAGAATATTCTGTTTAATCAACCATGTTAATTGAGTAATGTAATACAGAGTTATTTAGTTTTAAACACATTTACCTGGGTCCAATTATCCCACTCATACTTCTGCCTTTTAATGTTTTCGGGCTGAAATATCTCAAGCCACTTCATTACGTAGATAGCATAGTCATAGCTGAAAACAAAGAAAATAAATTACAAATTACATATAGGAAAGTTTAATTTTCAGAGTGAAAGATTTATACCTTGTCTTTTGGCCTGAGATGTTAAGGTATGGTGGTTCAATTTCCTTGTCTTTGTCCCTTGTCTTCAGAGGTGCCCCCCAGCATATACTTTAATTTGTGAAATTACATATCCCTTAAAACACAAAACAAATCAGTAATACATGAATAATTTCAATAAAGGGATACACCCAAAGGAGCACAAAGTTACATCTTATATTGAACAGAAATACACCCAACTATTAAAATACAGAACACAGAACCAACTTACAATGCATGTATTCAGGGCAGTTCTCTCATCGGATGGAGATTTCGTGTGATATGGGTCGACTATATAAAATTTCCGCTTTCTTGTATCAGCCAACCATAACCACCAATGTTGTGAATGGCAAACAGGTGCAAAAATCTGAAATATGTTCAGATTGAACACTGTTTTAGTTTATTTGGCACATAAATAAAAAATGGTAATAAGAAGTTTTAGAAATGAAAACTTACATAACGATGTGATGCTAATTTTTTAAGGTCCAAGAAGGGTATGAACATTGGGTAGTCTTCCACCCTGAATGGCTTATTGTTTTTAGGCTGTAAGAATACCCCTTGTGGATGATTTCCAAGGGCCATGTTCTGCAAAAATTGCGAACCACAAAATGAATACAGAAAATACACCCAAACGAATCCAGAAAATACACCCAAATGAATAAATAACTTACACCTAATTTAACACAGAAAATACACCCAGATGAACACATAAAATACACCCGATTTAAGACAGAAAATACACCCGAAGGTATGCAGAAAATACATCTAAAATTCGTTGAAGCAACCCTTACCACAAAATCAGGGGGGAGACAGTATACTTCTTCTTGAAACCTTTTAATCTTTTGTTGGTTTAGGATGAAATACATGGCAGAGACAATCTAAAAAAAGATGTCGAAATCAATTTTACATCAATCAGGATTGCAGTTAATTTTGGTGATAAAAACATTAATGTTAATGTAATATTACCTCAGCTTCTATATGCGTTTCAGGTGCGAGTGATGCAAGGTGGAGTTTTGACAAAATGTATCTATCTTGGGCTTGGAGTGTGCAGACGGTGTCAAACTCATTAGTTAGTCGATCTGCGTATTTCTTCACTCGTATGGCCCAGAGGTAGCATTTCTCTTTCATGTCAGAAGTATGTTGATTCGTCCTCGTAGGAGTTTCAAACTTCTCGAAACTCTCTGCGCCACTCTCCTTTGGAATCTGTGGATTTTTTTCTTTTGTTGTCACCCCACCACTTGCAATTTTTTGTACCAGATCCCCTAATTGTTCTAGCAGTTTTAGGGTTTCTGGAGTTTTTGCCTTCTCTCCATCTTGCGTTGACGCTCCCTCCTGTGTTGCTGCTTCTTCTTGGCTTGAATCAGTCAAACCAAGGCTGAATGATGGCATCGGATCTGTTTTAGGAACATACGATGCTGTCCGTGCCATCATCATCAGCACAACAGCGTCTTCTAGGGCTGGATTACTGCGTGATCATGTATAAACGTATTATAAGAATAAGAATATACGAATGATAACCAAACATTAATTTTACTCTGATGAACTTACATTTTAGATGGAGCTGGGGGAAGCATGGGTGTGCTTTCTTCAAGTTGTTGGGGGGGGGGTTCAGGAGTGCTGCACGGTTACATAAAATTAATCATGTTATAAAAAAACTAGTCAGGGATCAATCGTGAAAATATACACCCCAACAGGTACAATATACACCCAAACTGTAACCAAATACACACCCAAGACTATTTCTTACCTTTTTGTAGTTCCTTCAATTTGTAGCACAGGGGTTGGTTCATTTTCTGTCTCAGGTGTTTCTTCAATTTCCGACATAGTGGTTGTTTAGGACAGTGGTAGACAAACTTGAATCGGAACTCTAAACAAGATGAAAAATAAAAGGTTAACAAAGCCTCCGAAAATAAAAAGGTTATAAGGTTGAAATTTTCTTGAAAAACTCACATTACAAGCGCTTCAGACTGTGTCTCTTCCCTCACAACCATCATATTCTCTTCATCCGGCTCACTGGCTGACTCTTCAACCAGACTCAACCTAAAATACACCCTAAGAAAGTCAAAAATACACCCGAAGCATTCAAAAGAAAGACAGGCTTTGTTTATTGAGAACTTACATACTTGCAGTTTTTACTTTTTTTTTTCCTACCTTTTTTTTCTCGAATAAAACAATAAAGGGATTTTTTTCTAAAAAAAATATATACAGAATTAGAAGTAGAAGGTAATAAAAGAACAGAAGCAACGGTTATTTGAAAGAGAAATTACATGCTCTCTGCCGGTTTGTTTACGTTACTTTGGTCTGTGTGTCCTTGAGAGGAAGGATCATCACTTCCCAAGTTTACGTCCGGTATTCTAAACATAATAGAGTACATATTATTCAAAAAAAATCCATACTGTTAAATCAGGATAACAATATTTTATTAAATAAAGCTTCTTACGTTTCAAATGAGACATAGTGACCTTCTGTCGATCGCAGGTCAGCTTCCTTCTCCCTGCGAAACAAGAAACAATTATTAGCAAAGAAAACACCCTAAAATCTGAAATATACACCCTAATAAGACATACCCCTGTGCAGCAGATTTTTCATTGTTTTCCCTTAAGAATTCATCTAAATCTTCAGTTCCAATTTCAGATCTGAAAGTACATGCATAAAAGAACATGTTAACAAATATAATTTTGATGATAGACGGTAATATAGCTTAGAAAGTACTGTACCCATGATAGGATTGAGCTTGCTCAGGAGATGAATCCTCAACAATGACCTTTTTCTTTTTGGACTGTGTCCTGGGGGGAAAAAACAAGTATGAATCAGAAATACAAAATTAATTTGATCACAAAATACTATCCAAAGAAGTGCTTACTTTTTTGGTGTTCTCTGAGTCTTTTTCTTTGTTTTTTGCTTCTCCACTGGTGATGATTCTTCACTTCTATAAGTTAATAAGAGACACTCTGTTAATACATGAAATCTTGATAATAAATCCAAAGAAAAGGAGTAATAATTTCAGAACATTACTCATCAGTTGATTCAGATTCTGAATCAAAATCCTCCTGAATCTTCTTTCTTTTTTTGGACTCCATTCTGGAAGGAAAACAACCATTATTTAAAAACATACTAAAAGGGATAAAATACACCCAAATGAATATACAAAATATACCCAAATGAATGCACAAAATACACCCAATTTGATAACAAAATACACCCAACTGGATAAACAAAATACCCCCAACTTGATAAAGAAAATACACCCAACTGGATAAACAAAATATATCCAAATATGTTACTTTTTGGTTTTTCGGGTGGGTTGTTTTCTTGTTGAATCTCTGAGTCTTCTTCAGTCTCAGACTCAGAGGTAGAATGGTCACTTTCAGTTGTTTGAGTCTCAGATGATGATGTTGAACTTGCCTTCCTTTTTTTTGTTTTTTTTCGTCTTTTTTTCTTTTTTCTTTATTTCTTTCATTTTTTCCTTTGTTTCGGCCATCTTTACAATCCCCTGAAACATTAGAAATTTTAGTTAGTAGCATTCAGGTAAATAAAATACACCCAAGATATTTTGTTCACTTACCATATGTTCCTCCATTTCTGCCCTCATTCTTTCAACCAACTGCTTCCTAGTCCAGTTGGCAATCCAGGGTTCTGGAGGTCTTTCTGCCCTCTTCTTGTCTTTATTTTTTGATAGATGAAAGTAAACTATCATCAGGGCAAACAGGCAGCCGTCAATTGCCTTTTTCTTTTTCAGATTGTAATCTGTTACGCCCTTGATGATAAAATTCAAAACATGTGCTCCCCAGTTCCGCTCTATTATTGTGTCCATCTTGAAAATTGGCGCCAGGTGCATAGGTGAGATTTTGTTTATTGTTGTTGGTAACAGGAACGCCATCTGTATATAGAGGATGAAAATCCTCTTGAACATGAGGCGATCCTGTTCATTATCAACGCCAATAGCCATCATCTCATCTGTCAGATTTTTGAGGGTCTTACCTTGGAATCTTCTAAAAATTTGTTTGTCATCTTCAGAAAGATCCTTATAATTGACTTTCTGAGGAAATAGATCTCCTACAAAAAAGAAAAGATATAGTATGAAAATCAGTTCAAATACACCCAAGCATCAATTGAAATACACCTAAATATGACTCATATACAGCTATGTTTGTAGCGAGTTACCTGATGCGTTGATGCCAACCGCAGCCCCTATTGTTTTTTGTCTTACTTTAAATGAACCGTAGCCGTTTTCGAGTCTGTTTTCCCCTAATTTAAAGGAGTTAGCCAACTCTCTTAATATTTGGTGATGCACCCTTAGCGGCGGGATGTGCATCAGGCCACCAAATCCCAAATTCCTAACAATTGTTTTCTTCTCCTCGCTCATATTTCTGAATTTCTCACTCAACAAATGGGTTGCACACTTAAGGTCTTTGGTTTGCTGTAAACAAAGCAAAATTATAGTCAGAGATATTTCTGTTATGAAAAACTGATTTCATCTAAGACATATATTTGTTCTTACATTTTTTTCAGCTTGGTTTCTGCCTGCCATTTTTTCTGAAATGAAAAATACACCCATAGATATCAGTAATATACACTCATAGATATCAGTCAGATACACCCATAGATATCAGTCAGATATCACTCAAACATGCATAATATACAAGGTCAAGCAACATTACAAGGTCAAGCAATATACACCCATGGACAAGCAAATATTAGAACAGTTGCAACTGTTGACTATATTACAGTATATCAGTTCAGAAATATATACCCAACAAAGTATGCCATATACGCCCAACAAATTACTCCATATACACCCACCAAATTACGTAATATACTCCCAAAAATCAGTTACGAGAAGAACTAGAACAAGAAGAACAGTAACACCTAGAACAACTAAGAAGAACAGTAAAACCTAGAAACAAGAAGAATAGTAAAACCTAGAACAAGTAGAACATTAAAAACAGTAAAATGAGACCTAGAACAAGAAGAACAGTAAAACCTAGAAGAACGTAGAAAAATAGTAAAAGCTAGTTCTTCGATTTCGAAATGTGGAAAATATACAAGATGAGTAAAATAGTAACGTACCTTGGGTAATATATCTTCATTTTTTCTGGAGATTGTTGATCGAGAGTTCTATCTTGTGTTGATGGAGAGTTCTAATCTTCGCGACGAGTTCTATCTCTGCAGTTTCCAATGTTGCTCGAAAATAGACGGTTTGTGTTTTCTTCGAAGAAGGAGAAGTGGAAGAGTGCGCCATAACGAGCGCTTTTTGCGAAGCGCAACCGTTGAGTTGCGCGCGTGTAAATGATGCTCCATCAAAGTGAGTGAGTGCGCGTGTATTTTTGATGGGTTTGGCCAACTTGTAACACTTGTAGGCCGTTTTTGCTTATATGTGTAGCAGGCCCGTATTAAATAAGTAACAATCTAAACTCATTTCTATTTTAATTGATATATACTAAAGTGATTAATTAATTACAATTGAATTTAAATTTATTGTTAATAAAAAAATATCTAAATAACAAGGATTGATAAGTCCATAGGGGTTTACCAATAGTTTTTTAATAAAAAATACATAAATTGAAGAATTATATGTTATTGATAGAGAGAGGGGGAGGGGTTATTGACAGAGTGATCAATACTTAATAGCAACAAAATTCAATAGAATGATAGATGAAAATTAAGAATACATTTATTCTT
>NC_029794.2:11693177-11693702 GCF_000816755.2 Arachis ipaensis | reverse complement strand
TATACACTTGAGTGAGCTTTAGTTACTTTAAAAAAAGAAAAAACTCCTTCAATTCAACAAGATTGTTATGTATATCTACAGAGTCGCACACATAAGTTCTTTACCATTAACATTTGATGCTGTATTCAGTATAGGCATAAAAAAATTCTAATTCTTTCACTATCTTATCAAATAAAGAAGACTAAACTTATCACGCTTGATGAATTAGTTTAATATTATTTTTTTAAAATTAATGTGGATAATTCTCAATTATAGCAATTGAAACTATTCAATTTAATTTCTTAAATTTAAATCCCAACCTCTTGAACCATCATATATATTAAATCTTTATTTTCAAAAATTAATTTAAAATTTTTGCTTTTTACTTATATTTAAAAAAAAGTTTTATTTATAGGTCATTCTATTAAAGCGAACATTTTTTTTATCTTGAAATTTGGTTATTTATAAATTAAAATTAATGCAAATATATAAAACCTGCTTTTAGGTTTAAAAACATTTTTTTCATAAAAAAGTCTAAAACAAATA
>NC_029794.2:11687363-11693093 GCF_000816755.2 Arachis ipaensis | reverse complement strand
TAAGTTGTAAATAATAATAATATTTAAATTAACGACAATAATAATGTTTAAATTAACAATAATAATATTTAAATTATAACAAAATAAAATATCACTACAAAATATATTGACCTTTTTAGTTAAATATACAAAAAATATAAGGGAGGTGCTAGTGTGCTGAAAGAAAGATTCTTCAGCAGGTGTGGGTGTTGCTGGTCTCAAGGTGGTGAAAACATGTGTTCCGCTGACACAGTTACTGATTTTGCATGTGTTGCAGTGGAAGGCATCTGATACAGTAGAAGGTCCCACAATCAGTGATAGTGCGGGAATCGAGGTTGATAATGAGATTGATTAGAAGTAACAGAATGGTAGTTAATTGGAGATTAAATCTAATGTAGTGTAATTGGTTTTTTTTTTGTTAAGTCTCAGGTCTCAGTTAGATGAAAAAATTGATGGGCCTGGGGAAAATATAATACCCGAAGGAGCAAAAAAGAAAATGGGCCAACCCATGGGCTTTACCCCACTTCTCCGTCACCTGTGAAGTGTCCCCGACCGTTCTGTCTGAAGCTAATGAAAGTTCTAACAAAATTGAAACCCTAGCCGTAGCTCTCGTCGAGGTTATATATAGTGCGCCGGCGCTCTGCATATGTAGCTTCGGTGGTGATCGAAGTCTCTTGAACGTCACCGATCGCAACTCCGAGTTGTGGCTCGGGCTCCGGTGTCCTTGTCTCGTCAGGCGCGTTGTAGCCGTGGTGTGTTTGCCCTTCTTCGTCGCGTCTTCAGTCAGAGTTCCGCGTCGTGCCCGTCTCGTCCGGTGACGTTCGGTCCCCGTTTCTTCTTCGAGTTCGCATTCCCGGTCGTTCTGTAGCCACCCCTGTCTGTCGCCTGCCAAGGCCGGGGCCAAAGCGAGAGCCACACCCGGCCGAGAAATTGCAGTAATGTGTCGGTTGGGTGAGTTTCCCATAGCCCGCTAGAAGACAATACACCCAGACCAGAAGAGTAGTCTACTTTAAAGTCTGCCACTTCTTGCCTTCTGTTAAAATAAGTAAGTTTTTGAATCAGTAGTAGGTTGGATATTTTGAATAGACTAAATTAAAGTATACCGCAGATATGTTCTCTTATGTATGACGTCGTTTGTTTAGCTGTGAAGTATCTTATTATAGTTATAATTTTACTGCACTCGACATGCATGATGAAGTGGTTTTACCATGTGACTGGATGGCTTTATAATTGCTAGCATTTGGAAAGTTAGTATGTTAATTGCATGAGAAATTAAAATAATTGGATGTTAGTAGTTAGGAATGTTTACCTGCATAAATAGCATGCTTGCAGAGAAATTAATACGTTAGTTGTTATTTTGTTATTCTTAGTCGGTTAATTTCGATTTTTTTATCTTTTGTTTTGATTTTTTGTCCGTGAAGTTCTTAAGTTGAAACTTTGCTAAATTGTTGGGAGGATGATGATGTAAGTTGACAAGTTGTTCGGGCGGTGCGAACTTATTTTAAGGACCATGCATTTAGGGTCCGTACTTGATTACCTGGTACATTGTGTTATTGTATTTACTAGTGTCTGGGATATTATTGCTGGAAATTGGTGATGATTTGTTTCTTGTAACCCGAATGGTTTCTACCTCTAAATGGGAAAACAAATTCTGCAGAACAGTATTTTGTCTAGGGTTTGTTTTCTTTTGGAAGTCAATGTTTTTGTGTTGGCATATTCAAAATGTGAATGCTGTTCTGTTGTGGTTGTTGGGGTTATTTTTTTCTGGAATTCAGGTTTGTTTGTGCTCAGTGCTGAAACTCTGGATGTGGGTATGCTTATTTTTGTTTTGCTCTGGGTCTCGCAGTTGTTCTGACGAAAGCTCCAATATCAAACCTTGTGAAAACTATTTTTGATTTTCTGGATGTAAATTCTGTCATCAATGCTAGTTGGTGAAACATAGGTTGTTTTGTTGTAAGACTGTGCTTGGAATAGGTGATTCAATACTTAGTGAAATATTGTTTTTGTTGTAAGGCTGTTTGTTGGTTTAAATTTTCACCGTGTGGGAATTTCCTTGCAGTATGTAATAATGAATTAGGTAAACTATTTCAATGGAGGTGTCTTTGAGCCAGGAGGATGCTGATCGTGGAGGGAGTGATGGTGATGCTTGCGATGTAGAAAATTCTGAGTTGGAAGACCTTGCCGGACTAAGTGTGAATGACATCCTTAAGAAGGTATGGGACAGCGTTGATAATGCATATGAGTTCTATCGGGGTTTCAGAAAATTGCATGGATTCGGTGTGCGAAAGGGTGACTCCGGAAAAGACTGTGAGGGGAATCTTGTAATTTACGGGTTTTTTTGTAACAAGGAAGGCTTCAGGGAGCGTAAACACTACGATAGGGTTGACAGAACGAGGGTACACAAACCGGAAACAAGAACTAACTGCAAAGCAATGTTATCGGTTTATTTAGACAAAAATGATAAGTATTAGAAGGTTAGGAAGTTAGTAACCGAACACAATCACGACCTGACACCGGCAGGAATGGTGCACTTGATTGCCAATCAACGTCGGTTAACAGAAGTTGCAAAGAGTCAGATAGTTGGGATGCAAGCACATGGTATTGCGACCTCTAAGATTGTAGGGTACATGGCTGGTATGGCCGGGGGATATTCGTTGTTGGGGTTCCTGAAGAAGGATGTCTATAACTATGCTGACAAAATGCGGCGCATTAAAATAGCTGATGGCGATGCGAATTCTGCATTAGTATATCTAGAGGGAAAAATATTATCTTAAACTTAACATTCAATAACAATGATATTGTTAAATTTGATTTATTATAAGAATAAAAAAGAACACATAATTAAGCTCAAAAAATGGTGATGATTAATTTTATTAAACTAGTTAATTAGTTGATAATTAACTGAAAATTTAGTTTTCTCAATAAATACAACTTTAATAATTAGTGACTTTCTAAAAAATATTTAACATAAAAAAACATATTATATATACATTTGTATACTCTAGTAGTATTTATTATTAAATTCGTATTCATTATAGTAATTAAACGATTTATTTATGCCATAAAAATGATAATAAGTTGATTTTGTAATTAAATTTGAGATAATAAAAAGTAACATAAATGTTTAAGAACATATGTAGAAAATAATATTTACTCATGTTAAAAATAAATTATAAAAAGTCTTTATAAGTTATTTTCTATTATTTTGGATATTGTACTAACTTAAATTATCTCTTTATTATTTTAAATATTATAATTAGTGACTGTGTGTGTTTCTAATTCTTATCAATATGTATACATAATTTTACTTTAAAATTTTAAATATGTCTACATAAATTTGGGTTGCTCGAGTGATTACCTTAACCGTCCGCTTAAACAACTGTTCGGAGTTCAAATCCTCATTCCGTGTGTGTCGCAACTCAGTGACCCGCTTAGATGACTCTGAAAGTTACGATACACTAACTATAAACTTATTGGATAATGTGAAAAACCAAAAAAAAAAAACTATATCTATACCTAAATTTCATTATTTTTTTCCCCCGCAAAGAAATTTTTCTGGATCCGTCATTCGTGACATGTATCACATTTTGGCTCAAAACAAAAGCAGGGAGTAGCGTCGAACTCCCTAATGTTGGAGGCAGAGATTCAATTTCGATCAAAACGAAAAAGTGACACGTGATAAGTTATGCTTGTCCTATTAGTAACATGTAATACACACAATACATTTACGTTCAGAAGCAAACAAACCTAAACCCTAAACCCTAAACCCTAACCAATAACCCTTAGCAAATGACTTTCATCACACATATTATACCCGGAATCCGCAACTAGTTATTCTCGTTTCCAACTGCTCAACCCTAAACCCTAAACCCTACACACCCCCAACAGACCTACATCGCATATATAAAGCCCTAAATCCTCAGTTATCCATTCACCTTTTCAGCCACTGAGTCTGTATTTGGATTTCTATTTGTAAACAGCGGTTTCTATAAAATTGATTTTGATTAAGTGAGTTGGTAGTAACGTAGTTTATGTTTGGTGATTCTTATTCAAAATTAATTATAATAAACCAAATAGTGTTTCGATTACATTATTTAAAATCACTTTAAAATGAAAATTTACAGAAAAGGACATAAATTTAAATAATTATTTTATAATTTTATTTTTAGAGATTTAACCATATTTTTATATTTTTTTACTTTTTTCAATACTCTTTACTTTTCTAATGGGATTAATAGAATCATAATTCAAAGCAAAAAACTATTCTATACAAAAAAATAAAACTAACGGTAAAAAAATTTATATAAATAAAAAATAATAAGAATTTTTTAGAAAAAATAATAACATGCATCAAAGAGTATTAGAAAAATATTATTATAAAAAAATAACAAAATTCATCATATAAATAACAAACGACATCATCGGTAAATGTGGGTTCAAGGGTAGAATCAAGTTTACCTTTAGAAAAAGTAAAAATAGCCAAACGAAAAAGTGAAATTTTCAAGAAAATTAAACGAGCTTTTGATACTTCAAACACTAATCCAAACACACCCTAAACTGCCGAACATACACCCTAAACTCTAAAACATATGAACCCTCAATCTCTCACATTAGGTTTAAAACATTCCAAATAATTAGACAATTAAACACTACCCTAAGGTCATAACCATGTCATTTCACCCCCCCGGCGTCAACTAGCGGTTTCGGCGGTTTGGCCTGAAGCGATCTTGAACCGAAAAATTATCCGATTCGAATACTTATTTTACTTGTGGTGCGGTAAGAATTGGATATTTTACCTAAAAAAATTCAAATCCAAGACATTTCATTTTTAAGCGGCTTCAATTGGATTGGCTTTGCGGTTTTGTCAAATAAAAGGGATGGACCATAAGCATAAACATAGAAATAAATTAATGGATTAGTTAAAATAAATATACTAGATTATATTTTCATCATAAAACATTTTACTAAAGGAATAATTATACAAAAAAACTATATAAACTATCTAACAAATTCCACAAGTTATACGTATAACTCATAACACATGAAATTAGCAACATTCAGGACAACCACAAATTCCTTCTTTTTTTCTTTTTTTTACAATGTGATTGGCAAACAATTCTTCATTCTTTCCATCAGAACTTTTTTTTTTCATCTCCATAGTATCTCATACCCACTTCCTTAACATAGCCCAACTGCCCTATTCAGCCAACTTTCTTCAACTCCAACTCAAACCTCAACATCAACACCAAAAAAAAAAAAAAAAAAACTCATCATTAAAATCAAACTACCTCAATCCGTTCATAATACTAAAGGTTACCATCCAAAGCCCATCAAACAAAAAATTTGGATCCACACCGACCCATTTAACACCCTGCCTGCAGCCCACTACTCCAACACTTAATTAAAATTTTAATCACCTCAATTAGAACAACTAATCAATGTCCATTGTTGCTTTCATCACCTGTCATTCGGGGACCGTACCTGCTCTTACCTGCTCCTAGTGAGCCACGCAGAATGCACCCAGCCATGACACGTGCAAATCGTAGGTGTTGAAGAATCTTTCCTTCAGCACCTTAGAATTTTTCAAAATATAATGCTCATCTATTCTACTAAATTTTTTTCGACATTTATTCCATTCATATTTAAATTATACCCCTTCACGCGCTGGCTTCACCGTGATCAAATTATTCTAACCCTGAAATAGTGAAATTTTTTAGAAATATTGTAACCCTTCCTTCGGCGTGCAAGTCT
>NC_029794.2:11685574-11687217 GCF_000816755.2 Arachis ipaensis | reverse complement strand
CAACGTATATTTTATACAATGTGTATAATAGAGTTAATTTAAAATTAAAACTAAATTATAGGCAACTAATTAATTTTAAACAGTTTTCAATTTGAAATTTAAATCAAATATTAGGATTACCGTGTGTTTTGAAAATAAATAAACTACCTCCCTCTCTCACCTCTCTCTCAATACGGTTTGTCAGCATTCTATGTCTTTTTCATGGAGTCTCGCCGGTACACTAACGCCACAGTCACCAACCGCTATCGGAAATTGTGTCGACACTGTTTCGACTGACACCGTTGCCGCATATGCCACCGCCAAGGGAGGACGTGCATATTGTGTGGGTCGAACTAATGGCACTGCAGTAACCCGGACGTCCAGCGCTTCCGTCGCAGCCGGTGTGTGCCTTCTTCCCGACACCGTCCTCACCTCCTCTGATGCGTCTTCGCTTTCTCCCATTCCTTCAAGTCTCTTCTCACCGATGATACCACCATGTTCTTCTTCTTCTTCGGATCCAAGCATGGTTAACTTCTTTCATGATTTGAGCCATGTGCTTCACAACAGTGCCACTTTTGTCATGACTAGTCATTCAAAATTATGTTTCACCACAATAATAGTTTCTTCTGTTTATTCATCTTCTTCTTCTATTTTAATGGTCAATTTAGGATGGTCATTTTAGTAGGTATGCGGATAGTTATTTTATTTTTATGTAGATGATTATTTTGATTGGATTGAGTTTAGTTATATATAATTAAAATATGTTAGATGTTCAATTCATTAGGTATGCGGATGATTATTTTCATCCTTAAGTGGATGTTTATTTTTATTAAGGGTGAGTGGTGTGTGGCAAGCCAAGTAGCGACGGTGAAATGGGATGATAATTGATGAAGGTGGGGTGGCTGCCGGTTGAAAAAAAAGAGAATATCGGAGGATTTCAGATAGTTATTTTTTTGAAAGCTAACTAGATTTTTTTAAAATTTAAAATATGAAATTGGAGAATTTGAAATTTGAAATTTGATATGAAATAACTGAATAAGAGTTTTTAAATTTATTATTTCGTGGGTAATTTTCATTTTTAACTCATATTGGGCTAAATAAGTAGTCCATTATACACATTGTATAAATATCCCATCGACTCTCTAGCGGGACTCGCCCAGGATAAATTATGGAAGTGTTTGAATTTTTATTATTTTATTTTTATTTTTAGTCTTCTATTTTTAGAATTTAATAAAAAAAATAAGAAATAAAAATGAAAAATAATATCTTATTTTATAATATTTTTTGCTTTTAAGATTTTATTAAAAAAAGTTTAAAATGCTAACCACAATGATCAAGTAAATAGTATGTTCACCATCTATTATTTCTAATTGATCATTGTAATTAGCATGTTTATTATCTACTAACCACTCATTTAAAATTACATTAGTTTTTTGCATTATAATTTTGTATGAATTTGCATTATAATAACCTCACTCCTATTTTAATATTTTATTTTGTTGTAATTTAAATATTATTATTGTTAATTTAAACATTATTATTATTATTCAATACTGTTATTATTACATTGTAGTTATAATTATTTATTATTAGTGTTATAATAAATTATTATTATTATTATTATTATTATTATTATTATTATTATTATTATTATTATTATTATT
>NC_029794.2:11682774-11685512 GCF_000816755.2 Arachis ipaensis | reverse complement strand
ACTAGAATTAAAAAAAGTTTAAATTTGTTTTGTTTAACTTTTATAATTAATAAATACTAAATAAAGTAAATTTAAACTTTTTGATTGATTTTTGTTATGTCCCGAACATTATTTACTCATTAAAATTAATATTAAATCGCCATAGAGCATCAATGAAAAACAAAGCAAATCTATATTTTGGTTAAAGATTTTTCTTTTAACATTAAGTTTTAAAAGATCCAAGATGCAACCCATATTATTATTATTCAATTTTCAACGAATTTCACATTATTCTTATAACAGAAAAGTGAAAATTATCAACTTGAAATACACTTTAATATGTAAAAATAATGAGCTTTATGTTAAAATAAATAAAGCAATGTTTGATAATTGATTGGTTTAAACTTTAAACTTTCAAGCACCAACTTCTTAGTTGCTAAGCAAATCACACCATTTTGATAATTTTTTTTTCTTTATCAAACAGAAACTATTGTATCATATATTCTAATCAGTGACGGACCTAGAAAAATTTTATAGTGGAGGCAAAAATATAATAAAATTTAGGTATTATTCTTTTTTACTTTCTACAATACCCAACAAGTTAAGGATTATTCTATTATGAATTTGAATTTCATTTAAGAGTTTGTAATTGGCCAATGAGTTACTACACATACAAGATGAAATTCAAACTCCCAACACTTGCTTAAGTGGAAAACAACAAAAATGATCACTCGACCAACCCAAATTAGTTTAGATATATTTAAAATTTTAAATTATAACTATCTATACATATTAATAAAAACTAAAAATATACACACAATCACTTATTATAGTTTTTAAAAATAATAAAGAGATAGTTGATAGTTNNNNTCTTCATGATATGTAGGTCCGTCCCTGATTCTAATCATAGTTATTCGAATCCTCAAATGCAAAGAGTAAGATAAATAAGCAAATAACGTATTAGAAACTAGAAATTAAAGTTTGCAGAGTAAGAGAACGTACTTTTATAGTTTGATGTCAATGCATCTAAATATTTTACTATAAATATTTCAAACGTTGCAGAAAAATCAGAATCAAGACCCATGTTTAATTCCAAGTTCCAACTAACAAGAATAAATTAAACTAAACTACATCCAATACTAACTATAAAGAATTGTCAGAGTTAATTACTATTATGCTATTCAGATTCAATTCAGCTCTTCATGTTTCATTCCTTACTCCTTTACTGTCACCGTATTAACACCCCTCCTAGTCAGCACAGTCAACAAACCTAAAAAAAGGAAAGACGAGAACTTTGAGTTTTGAATAGTATATTTCATCAACTTATTTATTTGTATATTTCTTGACATGTAGTTGAACTAAAATTAATAGTATCTAATTCAATTTTAAAAATTAGCTTAATAAAAAATATTTAAATTATATTTAACAAATATATCATATTTTCTGAAACATCTAGAACTGAATATTTAAGATTATAATATATGATATACATGTGACCCAACAAATATAAAATAAAATCTAATACCATATTATAATTGAACAATTTAAAAGATAGCTTAAAGAATAGTAAAGATTGAACATAATTTGCATAGCAATACACATTAACATGTATAACTATTGTAATTTACTGTGTCGCTATCAATTTAAAACAATGCAATATCTTATGCTACAATCCATACACAGAGACACAAAGTCCCATTCAGAGTGTAAAACCAACACCTTGGAACAAGGTTTCTTGTGTTACAAACTTACAATCCATACAAAGATACATACATACTCTAAAAATTAAACCCATAAACAACTAGTAAGAGAAACTAACATATACCTTTAATTTAAAAATACGGTGCTATATATTTTGATTGTAACATTGAAATGTATAAATAATAACTGTGATTTAATTTATGAAACTAGTTTGTAAAATTGGATTGTCAAACCAATAAATAAAGCTAACATTGTTCATAGTCATCAACATTGTTATATGAAAAAAACAAAAAACAAAAGAAAAAAAAAATCAGTCTTTTCACATACCTTATGAACTAGGCTTAATAGAATCAGACTGAGTAGGTCCCGGATAATAACAAAGGCTCCCAAAATACTCTGGATACTGATAATAATAATTAAAAAAAGGTTAATGATTGCAATAATGAAGAATTATGAAAGAAAAAAAGAGAACTATTTTGAATTGAATTGAATTGAGAGTTTCACCTCTCTAACGAAAAACGACCCAGATTGAAATTGATGGTAGCTTTTTCTTCCTTGCTGGTTTAAAGAACCTGAATAAGAATTGGAATCCGAATTCCAAGGGGTAAGAAAAGATTCATCTTTCTCAAGAAAAGATATCAGACGAGGAACAATGTCCACTGCCTTGGCCGCCATTGCACCACCACCACCAACGGTTGTTCTTTCTTCCACAGAAAAACCATCTTGTTGTTCTTGGTTCTTCTTGTTCTTAGTTTCTTGCTCTTGTTCCACCATTATTCTCTTCATCAATGATTGATGCTGCTGATTTTCCATCTGATTCAGTTGCTGATGATTCTCTTCTTTCGATACCGGTCTCCACTGATATTTGTTTGGATCAAACCTTGTTCTAAAATTGAAACTCAAACCCATTACTACTGATTAGATAATAACATCAATAATGCTGTCTAATAAGTTCTCTTCATTCATGAAATTTTGAGTAACAAGAGCTATATATATATATGAATGAATGAATGACTATCAAGAATGTGTAGATACTATTCAAGAAAGAGAGGAGTTAT
>NC_029794.2:11653510-11682673 GCF_000816755.2 Arachis ipaensis | reverse complement strand
TACAATTTCAGACTGAAAGGAGAGAAATAGGTAAAAAAAAAAAAAGAAAGAATTAAGAAAGAAAGAAAGTTAATATTGATATTAGGAGGCCACTCAGATAAAGACGCATAAAACGTCTTTTTTTAAAGATGTTTTCATGTTGTGTTTTAATTGGTTTCTGTATAATTTATTCGGTGTTCCTCATCATATATTATTAAATTCCTCAAAAGATTTTCTTTCCAGAAACAATAAAAAACATTTAATTTAGACTAAAACAAAAAAGGTAATAAATTAACTATTAGATTTTTTTAAAAAATTATTTACATAAAAAAATATTCACATTCATAAATATATATATATATATATATATATATATATATATATATATAAAATTTTTATAAATAAAAAAAATAATTAATTTATATTCGTACAATATATAAAATAATTACTATATTATTATTATATTATAGAATTTTTTAACTTAGGTATCCCTGACTCATATTAGGGTTTTAAGTGTTTAGTTGAAAAAAAAATAAGGTAAAAAAATTTTCAATTGTCACATCAAACAGTCGCTAGAATGTATAATGTAACAGTTGTTAGTCCATCTCAGCATGTCGTCAAAGATTTTGTGAGACAGTGACAAAAATAAGATTAGGAACCAATGTGAGTCATAACTATTAAGTTGGGAGACTAAATTGAGTAAATCAAAATTTTTGAAATTAGATTGAAACATAGTTGTTAGAACCTAACCAGTGATCGAACCGGTCAAGCTACTGGTTCACTGGTTTATTGGTTCAACCGATAAATCACTGGTTGAATCAATAAAACCGGTCTCACGTAAATATAAAATATAAAATAGTTAAAAACTTAAAATTAAAATTTGAAATACATATCTTCACTAACATTTTATGAAGAATTAAGTCTCAACTTCTAAAAATAACTAATATAAAAAATTATAAAATTTTAATACTACAATAGTATCTTATTTTGACACAATAAAAAAATAATTAATTCACAAAGCCTATTATCTAACTATAATATCAGTAGATTTTAACACTAACATCAAAACAAATAACCTTAATCACAATACTAGCAATAAAATAGATCAAGTAAATTAATAAATTTTTAGTGAAATTTATATTTATATTAATAATGGTATATAATTAAAATATAATTAATTTTAAAAATAGAAAAACAAAAATTAAATTAAATTAGATATTTATGTATACTATATAATTAGTATTTGTCAAATATAATACTTAGAAGTGCAATGGCTAAGTGGCAAGTAGAGGTTGCTTTTGCTCCAAGGTTCTTGGTTCGAGACCTTGTGGAGATATTTTAAAAAATTTTTCAAGCAGACCAGTTCAGTTAGATCGGTTTGTACCGGTTCTTACCGGTTCACACTGATTTTATTCTTTAAACGGTCTAAGGAGTAAATCGAAGGTTCGGTTCTAGTCTGGTTCACTAGTTTTCCGGTCGAACCAGCCGATTCAGTTCGGTTTTTACAACTATGGATTCAAATACGAATATAATTTCAGAGACCAATAAGTATTATCTCTTTGTTGACAATTAAGTTGTTTTAATGGTAATTAAGATCTAATAATGGCTTATAATGAAAGAAGCATTCTTTTGCAACAATGAACCTATAGTAGTAGTTAGGGTGTTCATAGATTAGATCATATCCATATAAATTCACAGTATTTATCCGTATCTGATCTGTAATTTGAGAATATGATCTGATCTGTAAGATGATCGAATCGGATCCACACTCTAATCAGATAGAAGTAAATATGTTTACAAAAGTAAACAAAAAAAATTATTGACTTTTTTTATAAAAATAAAATTTTTTAATATTTTTTATTTTATATTTAAAACAAAGTACAAAATAATTATTATTTTAAGAAATTTATAAAATTATTATTAAAATCAAAGTTTAACTTAAAAAAAGTAAGTAATAATTATTTTATATTTTTAAGGTAAAATAATTATACACTGATACAGAATTTAAAATAAAATTAAAATATTTACATTAGAATACTATTTTTTCAAAGACTTCTCTATAAACAATATTGATGGTTGAATTTGCAGATATTCCTACATGATTTATAAGTAAAACTTTTAAACCTCTCTTACTCTTAGAACTATAGCAAATAGCCCCGTTAATAGAAGGTTGAGCTTTGCTCTATGCTGGCTTAACTCTTCCTATGCCTTTTCGAACAGGAAAGTAACTCTTGAAAGTGCCACATATAGTTGGTCATGTGTAAAAACTGGTTTGGGCAAGCATAATCCAACATGAGATAAAGTTTGTCCCTGAAACTTGTTAATTGTCATGGCAAACGATACTGTTATAGGAAACTGTCTTCGTTGGAATCTAACTGGGACGGTTTCATTTGTTGGTACCATATTCATTCTTGGAATCAAAGCAATATGACCAACATTGTTACCCGTTAAGACTTCACATTCTATGACATGATTTCCAAACTTCTTAACTTGTAGCCTTGTACCATTACAAAGACCACTGGATTAGTCAATATTCCTCAGTAACATCACCGGAACACCAATCTTGAGTATTAATTTATGTGGAGGCAAACCAGAGCAATTTATGCTATTCAGTAATTCAGGACCATGGAGATCTAGCTGACACTCCATATTCCCTTCATCCATACAAATGGAATCCAAACTAAGATATAATTTTTCCCCTCCAGAAATGATAGCCATCAGATGGTTGTTGACCTCTTTAACGATGTCTAGTGTGGGAGCCAGTATAGTTCTTGCTTTGAAAAAATCTTTTGGGGACATGTTTTCCAAAATATTTGGATAAGAAAAATGAACCAACTCATCAAATGTCTGGTCCGAAGAAGGAATAACAATATCTCCTGGAAGATATATCTCAAATTCACCATCCATATTGTCACCTATTAGACCATCACTAACTTTCAATAACCACTCACCAAATTGCTCTGTCTCTTCTTGATCTGAAGCAATCGTCCTTACAGAGAGTCTCATATTTTTTGTTAGTTTGAGCACCTGACAAAACTTCCAAAGGTAAGACGAATTCATGGTTGAATGAACGATATCTTGTCTCAATCCTCGTAAAATGACAGGAAGAATTTGTCTAAAGTCTCCACCTAGTACAACCACTTTTCCTCCAAAGGACAAATCTTTGCTATATGTTAGAGAACACCTCATGATATCACCCAAGCATTTATCAGGCACTTCATAGCAGTACCTACTAACCATTAGAGCCTCATCCCAAATTATAAGTTTGGCTTTCAATAGCAACATTACTTGAGGGGAACCAGGTTTGATGTTCCATACAGAATCCTCAGTTATATTCAGCGGTATTTTGAACCTTGAGTGTGCCGTTCTTCTATTGGGAAGAAGTAAAGATGCAATACTACTCGAAGCAATGTTTAACACTATATCACCCCTTGAGCGAATCTCAGCAGACATAAGGTTTCAGAGAAATATTTTTCCAGTACCCCCATGACCATACACAAAGAAAAAACCCCCTTTCATCACAATACACAGCTGTAACAATTTTATCTAATGCATATCTCCGCTCAGGTGTTGCGATGGCTAACATGTCTGAGACATTTTTCTTTAAATCATCGCTGTTAAAGTTTAGCTCTTCCCTAATAACCCTTTCGGTTAACAAAGAACTATCAACTTCAGTTGTTAAAGGCATTGGAGGATAGTCTTTCAAGGTTTTACCATAGGAATGTAAGATCTTGTCTATATCCATTAAGCACAACTGCTTAATCTCATCATCTGACATTGTTAACTCTGTATATTATACGATACTGTAAAAATCCAATCAAACTAAAAATGATCAATAAGGAAGAACTTTTATCATTGTAATTAATAAAAACTCACCCCTCATGTTCATCACAGCTCTCTGTCGATACAAAATATCATCTAAGAGTTCATGCCAACATCTATCCCAGACATGTTCTGGTCTTGAGATATTGTTGGATGTTAATAGAATGACAAATAACCTCCTAACATATGATCCTGAGGCCCATGAGCTTGCTTCCTTAATTGCATCAATGAATTCTTTGTCATCTTGCAAGAGTCCAAGGGCGAAGCATGCATCTCTATACATAGCATAAATTGTTCCTCCTACTGTTCTTATATCTCGAAAACTCATACATCCTCTCTGAATATTCAAGAGAAGTCGTTGGTAATATTCTTCAATATTTGCTGCAAAAAATTGGGTTAAAATCCCACTTTTAAGTTGTTAAATGGATTAAGCTATGCTATTTTAATTATTATGTAGCTACACATCCGCATAAGAATAATTTTTCTAAAAAATATAGAAAAATAAAAAATTGTATAATCTACAGATTATAACTGTTGAAAGTTATTTGAACATTTATTTTCTAGTGTAGATAAATCGAATAAAATGGACGTGGGGTATAGACTGTTAAGATTTTAAATTTAAATCATTAAATAAGTAAGATCAAAATTGAATATAAACTCGTCATTACCTGTAGGTACATGAGTCTTCCAATTGTGAAGCCTTTCTTTCGAAGAAACCACTTTGAAGAATCATCCTTCCAAACAAACTTGGTTGGAAACTCAGCATAAGTCAGACTTCAAGCATATGGATATAACATGTTCGCTGCCATCCATCCCAAAAATATGGACTTATGAGATATTGCTCTTTCGACGATATCATTCACATTAGAAGTTTTACCATAAACCACAGGTTGCTCATCCACCAAATGGAATGGAAGTCTAATCACAAATGGTTCTTTCTCTTAGATTTCGTATCCAAATAGACGCCAGACTACCTCACATGCCGAAATGTACCTACAATCGTAGTAATTCCTAATTTCGTCAACAACTTGTGTGGCTTCTGACGGATCACCAGCATTGTATAGAGTAGCTGTTACGCGGTCATTACCCTTGTGTACATACTTAAACAGATACTTAATAGAACTTATTTGGCATGTGTATTCCACATTTATGTGGCACTCGAACTTGAGCAACAATTCTGGATTATATGAAACAATGAACTTATTGTCTAGTACACATTCCCTTTTCTTCACTGTTCGACCGTTATCAGTACGCCTATATTTGGAAAATCCGGCCTCATCAATGAGTGTTCACTGTCTAAACTCTTTAGGATAGAACTTTGAACATGATCCATTCTTCATGCAAGGTGAATTCTTGTTGTACGGACCACATGGACCATGTACCATGTAATTTTGAATAGCTCCATGTAGATTTGGCCTTTCATTTTCATCAAGAATCTCAGCTATTATAGATTTGGCCTTTCATTTTCACATCAATTTCAGAGAGGAGAGGAGAGAAGTGTGGGAGTGGGAATGGGTTACGGGCTTAAGTCGTTGGGGATTCAGTTTTTTTTTTTTTAAGTCAAAACGGCACCGTTTGGAGGAGTTATTAACAAACCGGAAACCTTTTAAAAAAACCAACCAGTTCTAACGGTTCACCGATTTTAATCACATATACGACCGATTTTGTAATGAGTTTTTTTGTCAGACGATTTACTCATAACATCTGTTAAGCCATTTTTAAATTTTATAAAGTTATTTATAATAATTACAAAAAGTGCTCCTAATAAAAAATTTTAAAATTTTATAAAAATATTTTAGTTAAAATTATTAATAAAATCTTAGTTGTACTCTGTTTCAAAATAAATAATTATAATGATATTAGTATTTTATACAACAACCCATACAAAAAAAAAATTCAAATTTCATACAATATTTTTTTGTTCATTTTTAATAGCTCATAAATACAAAAAAAAATATTGTACAGAATTTAAATTATTTTTGTATTAATTTTTATATAAAATACCCATAACATTATAATTATTCAGAAGTTGCATATAATTCGAACCTTATGAATTTAATTTACTACATATTTGCCTAAATCGAATTTATATAGAGATGCAAATTCAATTTATTTAATTTAATTTATTTTTGTATGTGGTATGATTTGATTGAAAGAGCAACAATTTATAATTTTATCTAGCATCAATAAATGTAAATTATGATTTGATTCTTCTATAATTTTATCTAGCATCAATAAAATTCCACTATCACTGGTTTAAAAAAAAATAAAATCTAAAACGATGGTTAAAAATAAATAAAGAGGATAGATTTAATTCTTCTATAATTGTATGCGTTTTTTTTCCTGATTTGCATTTTTATCACAATCCACAAGTTCTATATTTTATAACTTAACGTTAATTCATATATAGTATATAAATAAATTTAATTAGAATAATAATAATTTATTTATTTTATTTTAGACTTTATAAATGAAAAGACTAATTCACTAATATAACGAATTATAATTAATGTAATATAATTAATTAAGTAATATAAATTATATTAATTATATTAATATTTAAATATCTAATCAAATCAATTAGTTGATATAATTAAGTCAGTGCAATAAATTGTATTGAATAAGTTAAAACAATTAAATCGAAAAATACTCTTCGAAACATACCACGTCAGCTTAATCATTAGGTGCAGACATCCAATTTTTATATAATAGAATAGATTATATATTTTTTTGACACTACAAATACTTGTACTCTTAGAAGCTTTAATAATAAACAATTTATAGTAGCCTTTAACTAATAAGATAATGTACAGCCTAATTTTTTTTCCAAATTAAACAACAAAAGTAAACTAAAATGTTGAATGATCACACCGTTATCTTTTTATTGATCGAATTTGTTACGTAGATTCTATTAGCAATAAATGTGAACTTAATTATAATTAGTTAATCATTCTAGCATATATCAATTAGAATAAAAATTAGTTTAATTTATTAATTATTTAATGTATTTTTCTACAATTAATTATAGTTATGCATTAAATAACTAACAATTTAAATTAATTTTTATTTTAATTGATATATGCTAAAGTGACTAACTAATTATAATTAAATCTATTTTTATTGCTAATAAAAAATATCTAAATAACCATAATTGATGAGTTTATCTGAGTTTACCAATAATTTTTTAATAGAAAATACGTAAATTGAAGAATTACATGTTAGTGATAGAGAGGAGGAGGGAGGGGAGAGAGGAATTATTAACTCAGAATGGTCAATAATAACTAGATTGGTAGAATAATGGGTAAATATTAGGAATACATTTATTCTTCGAGTCACCGTCAAGCGTTAATAGATTTTTTCACGTATATATATTTATAATTTACGTATGAATAGAATTTTTTTATTTATCAATTATGTTTGGATATAACTATATAAAAATATTTATGTTTTAATTCTCAAAAAATATATTTTTTTTTATTTTTCTAATACTTTTACTTTTACTACTAAAAATTTATTAAACACACTAAAAAATTAATAAAAAAAACTTTTTCATTAATTTTTTTATCAACTTAATAATGCCTAAACATACAAGCACTAAATTTATGATGCTTGATGAATTAGCTTAATATTACTTTTTTTTTAATTAATGTGGATAATCCTCAGTTATAGCAATCGAAACTATTCAATTTAATTTCTTAAATTTTTAAATCACAATATTTTGAACCATCGTCTATATTAACCCTTTATTTTTTAAAATTAATTTTAAATTTTTTTTTATTTATATTTCCAAAAAAAAAATATATTTGTAGGTCATTCTATTAAAGCGAACAATTTTTTATTTTAAAATTTGGTTATTCATAAATTAAAATTAATGCAAATTAAATATATAAACCTGCTTTTAGGTTTAAAAACATTTTTTCATAAAAAAGTAAAATAAACGCGCATAAAATAAAATTGGATTTTAACTTTTAAGTTTTAATATTGTTTTACGTGCGCAAAATAATAATAATAATAATAATAATAATAATAATAATAATAATAAAAGAAAATGTCACTCAACCAGACGGTGCTGCGATAATATAATGAAGGCATAATGTGTTGTATGAAGACTGGTTCGTCCGAACACTAGGGAGGCCGAGCTTAAGCGCTTCCGAGTGGGTTGACACCGAGGAGGAAGAGCTTGACGTCGGCTGGAAGTGAAACACCGCGGCGGGAATACCTGCACAAGATACTCCGACGCTCAAGTCAGTAGTGGTTCACAGTGAGTGAGTTAAGAGAAAAGAGTGAGAGAGTTAGAGTGATAGAACCTTAGACCTAGCCAAGCATATTAGCTAGGTTTTATAGGAGTTGTCTTCTGCCCGTTAGTGGATAAGTCCTAGTTTATAGGTTGGTTGAGATATTCTGTTTTGGTGCTATAAACTAGTTGAGCACGTTTCCTATTTTCAGTTGAGTGATGCTGTTTTGGTCCTGATCACGTGCCGAGATTTGCGGACGGCTGATACGGGACCGAGCTTTATGATGCACGTGTCTTTTTATTCGAACGGGTAAGGTTGAGCTTATCTGCTCTTTTTCCGAGCTTGTTTAATGTGGCGCCAGCCCCCGATATTTACGCGCCGAGTATTTCGGGTGACTGATACGGGGCCGACCTTTCTGTGCAACCGAGGATAAGGGTGACGTATCATAGCCCCCAAGCTTGCCTTGGTGTGGACAGGACTAAGGCGAGCTTTTGGACCGAGAATACCGCAATCTTCGGTTGCCGAGTTTTGTTTGTCGCACATAACCCTTGTAGCCCCCAAGCTCGGCTTGGTTCTGTCTGGGAACACAGAGCGTTGTGAGTGGCTTCGTACTTCGCGCCAGTGTGAAATGATTGATGTGAAAGAACCGCTCCGCTTCTCTAGGTGTCCTTGTCCATTGGTTTGTGTGGTGGTTTTAATGCTTCCCTCTTTTTTGCCAATCTGAAGTAAATGCATAGGGCCTAGTAACCGTTTCTTTTGTGGGTTTTATGTTACTTTGCGTTTTCTTCTTCTTCCCAACTGCTGTAATCTGGGATAGAGGTTATTTTCTTCTTCTTGTCTGAGAAATGAGCAAGCAAGGTCCGTGTTAATTCTTCTTTCTTCTTCATCTTGCTTTTTTCTTTCTTTGTCTTCGATGGAGAACTGTAATGTGGGTGCTTCATATGATTGGGTTGATGTTAGGGTGAGAGAACGCAAATCCCAGTTTGATGATGAAGAGTCTGTGAAACTATTAGGGTCGGGTGTCTGGGTTAGGCCTGGTAGTGATATTAGGATTGAGTTGCTGCCTTGTGGGGAGGAGGATCGTGTTTGTGACCGGTTAGACGACTGGTCCTATTTTTATATGTACAGTTGCCTTTTCACAGAGCTGGGGGTAAGACTTCCTTTTACCGAATTTGAGTGTGGGGTTTTGTACTGGTTGAACTGTGCCCCAACCCAATTACATCCCAACTCCTGGGGTTTCGTTCGAGCTTTTGAGGTTTTGATGGAGCTTTTAGAGTGTCCGCCGTCTCTTAGGTTGTTTTTCTCCTTATTTCAAGCAAAGGGAGTGAATAGAGGGCTGTGGGTAAATCTTAGTAGCTATCCTCGTCGGGCGGTGTTTGGTTTGTATAAGTCTTCATTTAAGGATTTCAAATCAATGTTCGTTAAGGTTAGGAGTGTTCCCGAGGATTTTCCCTTCTATCTGAACGAGCATTTGGTTGAAAGGTTTCCCTTATTTTGGTGCTCCAAACCTTACCAGGCCCTGGATGTAGACGATAGGTTACTAGATGATGATATTGTCATGGATTTTTTGTTTAAGTCTCTGGGTCCGAAGGGTTTGTTGTCAGTTGCCGAGGTGTTGAAATGGGATTCCGATAGGCAAGCAGTGTATGATCATATAGGTAACTGCACTTTGTTATGTTTGTATTGTGTTTCTGATTTTCCATGTTTTCTTCTGACTTGTTTGCATGTTATTTTACAGCTGAGAAAGCTCCTGCAATCACTACTGCGGGGTTGAAGTCGTTCTTTAGCCAACGGAAGAAAAGTGAGAAGGAAGTGTCGTCTAATGTGGGGAAGGGGCCAGCCGCTATAGTAGCCCAATATGGTCTTGGGCCGAAGCCTAAGCGAAAGAGGGTTCAGGCTAAAGGTAGTCTTGCCGAGGTGCTGGATGGTAAGGGGGAGTCATCGCTGATTCTTCAAGCAGTTGAATCTGCTTATGAATCGCAAAAAAGGCTTCACGGATATGATGAGAACGAGCATGGCAGATCTTTATGGGCGAAGCTCTATCCTTTTGGCGTTATGGCTGACGAGCTTTGCTGTTTTCCTGATGATATGAAAATGATTGATGAGGTGGGCCGAGCTGGTGTTAGTCGTTTTCTCCAGGTATGACTTAAGTATTTGTGCTTGCTGAATGTTCCTTTATAATGTTGTTTGTTTACTGAGCTGTTTTTCTTTTAGGTTATTGGTGCTCGGATCGTCGCCATTGGTCGATCTCAGGAGCTCGCCTTAGAGCGGGAGGAAAAAGAAGCTGCGCATGTAGAGGAGTTGTCTGAAATTATCCAGAAAAAAGATGATAAAATTGTTGAGCTGTCATCCTCCATTGAGAAGAGAGAGCTTGAATTTGCTGAGGAGCGGAAACTGCACGAGGCTTCTTTGAAGAACACGAAGTCTGAGGTCAATCGGTTGTCTGCTCGAATCAAAGAGTTAGAAGGCGGGGTCTATGAGGCCTTTGCCCAAGGGTTTGACCGCGCCGTTTCCCAAGTCAAGGTGTTGTATCCCGAAGCTGATTCTTCAAAGCTCGATGTTATGAAGGTTGTCGTTAATGGAGAACTTGTGGAAGATGAAGGTGCTGCTGGAAGTGAGAGTGAGGGTTCCAGCATAGGTGATAAGATAGAGTAGGCTTTAGTGTTTGTCCTGTTTATTTTGTATGCTTGTAGTATCTTTGAAGCTTGTTTCTATTTTTGTCTTGAACTTTTTTCCTAATGTTTGACAATGATGTTTTGTGGTCCGAGTATATAGCTCGGTTTGAAATTATAGCTTCTGTTGATTAATGTGATATATATATATTTTGGTTAGATTATAGTAGTGTGCCGTTATGTGAAAACGGCTGTTTGTGTTTGATGATGGTTGGTAAAGAGAGCAGTAGCTCAAATATAAGGGTTATGGTAAAGTGATCCCTTAGGATTCGCTCGAAATATTTTGTTTATCTTCTTCTTCTCCGAGAATCATGCTCGGAATGCGCGCGTTTCTCTCCGAGTATAGAGCTCGGATTAATTTTAAATGTTCATTTGTTGGAATGCGTAGTAGAAAAAAAAAGTGTTAGTTTTTACTTGTCCGAGTATTATGCTCGGTATGCGTATGTGGAATTCCGAGTATGAAGCTCGGATTAGTTTGTTCATTGGGAAAAAACTTGGCTTGTGATGTTAGGGTCCCGAGGATTATGCTCGGATACTTGAAATGTTTACTGACTGAAACGTATGCTAACTGTCAAAATGGGAACTGTTTTGATTGCACATAAGTTGTATGGGTACAATGATTTGTTGCGTCCGGCCTCATTAAAACCCTTTCCGAGTAAAACCCTTGCGTTTTGGGAAAAAACCTTCAGAGGAAAAAAGAGTACCATCATTCGCTATCATACAGGCTATGTCAAGACTGATATTCCCTTAGAGAGGAGACGTTCCATGTTCCTGGGAGTTGTTCTCCTCTAAGGGTTTCTAGTTTGTAAGCCCCCTTTCCGAGGTTTTGAAGGACTCGGAAAGGTCCTTCCCAATTTGCTGCTAATTTGCCATGTGATGAAGGTTTCCGAGCATCTTCTGTTCGTCTGAGTACAAGATCTCCATTGTTGAAAGACCTGCGAACTACTCTTTTGTTGTGTCTTTGCTCTAGGTATTGTTTTCTGGCTCGCTGTTTTATGGCGGAAATGTCTCTGTCTTCTTCTACAAGGTCCAATTCGGCTATCCGAGCTTGTTGATTGTTTGATTGATTATAGAGCTTGGTCCTTAACGTTGGGACGCTGACCTCTACTGGAATGAGCGCTTCTGCGCCATATACCAATTTGAAAGGAGTTTCTCCTGTGGCAGATTAGATGCTGGTGTTGTAACCCCACAGGATTTCTGGGATGAGGTCGGCCCATTCTCCTTTAGCTTCGCCGAGCTTTTTCTTTAATCCCTGCAAGATAATTCTGTTAGCTGATTCAACTTGTCCGTTAGTCTGCGGGTGTTCTACTGAGCTGAAGTGATGTTTAATGTTAAAATTTTTCAGAAAAGTGGCGAGCTTGTGGTCTGTAAATTGTCTCCCGTTATCCGAGATTATTTCTCTTGGGATACCGAATCTGCATATGATATTTTTCCATAGAAAAGATCGCACTTTTTCTGCTGTTATGTGCGCTAGTGGTTGTGCTTCTATCCACTTAGAGAAATAGTCAATTGACACTAAGAGAAACTTTACCTGGCCTGGCGCTTTCGGAAAGGGTCCGAGGATATCCAATCCCCACTATCGAAAGGCCAGCTTACCTCTATGGTATGGAGCTCCTCGGCTGGGGTTTCTGAGAGGGTGGCGTGCTTTTGACAATTATCACATGCTTTGACTTTTGTGATGCAGTCCCGTTTTATCGTCGGCCAATAGTATCCTGTTCGCAAGATCTTTGCTAAGACTCCTTCATGAGTTTCAGCCATAACCTCCTCGGCTTCCTCTTTGCTAATGCACTTGAGTAGTGGTTGTGAATGTCCCCGCCTGTATAGGGTATTTCCGAGCACTGTATAGAAGCTTGCTCTTCTTCGGAAGAGTGGCAAGTTTGGTTCGTCATTTGGCATAGTGCCTGTGTTAATGTAATCAAGAAAAGGTTTTTGCCAATCTGGGACCTGTGTAATGCTCAGAATTGTACCCTGCTCAAAACTTGGTTTGTTAAGTGTTAGCTGGGACAGTTCCGATGTGTTTTCGGCTTGCCGAGTTGTGGCTAACTTGGATAACACATCGGCCCTGGTGTTTTGTTCTCGGTTTACATGGATAATATCAAATTCTTTAAATTTTGAAATTAGATCCTTTGTTATGAGCCAATATTTCTCTAACAGAGGATCTTTTACCTGAAATTCGCCCTTTATTTGATGTACCACTAAGGAAGAGTCGCAGTAGGCTGTTATTTGAGGTATTTGTAGTTGTAGGGCGAGCTTTAGTCCAGCAAGTAGGGCCTCATATTCTGCCTGATTGTTGCTTGCGTTGAAGCGGAACTGTAGTGACTGCTCGGCCACCACCTTGTCTCCTTCTTTTAATAGTATCCCTGCTCCACTGCCTTCTTTGTTTGACGCTCCATCTACATGTATGCTCCAACTGACCTCTGTATTATGTGTATCAATAGTCATCTCCGATATAAAGTCGGCTAGCACCTGTGACTTCAGTGTTTTCCTTGATTCGTACTGGATGTCGAACTCGGAGAGCTCGACCGACCACTTTATCAATCTGCCGGCGAGCTCGAGTCTAGTCAATATCTGCCTTAGCGGTTGGTCCGTTCGTACTATGATTGTGTGGCTCTGAAAATAATGCCGCAGTTTTCTTGCTATGGTGACTAGTGCTAGCGCCAGTTGTTCTATCTTCGGGTACCTTGTTTCTGTTGGTTGTAGCACCCTACTGATGAAGTATACTGGGCTTTGCTTTCTTCCTGTTTCTGTTACTAAAACTGAGCTTATAGTATGGTTAGATACCGATAGGTATAAATACAGTGGGTTACCTGTCTCTGGTCTTTGGAGGATTGGTGGTGATGTTAAGTGTTGTTTAAGTTCGGTAAAAGCATTTTCGCATTCGTCTGTCCAGCTGAACTTCCTGCCTTTTGAGAATGTCTGGAAAAAGTGATAAGATCGGTTTGCCACTGCAGGTAGGAAACGTGACAGGGCAGCTATTCGTCCTGCAAGTTGCTGGACTTCCTTTACCGTTTTTGGACTTGTCATGTTCAGCACGGCCTTGCACTTTTCTGGGTTGGCCTTGATGCCTCGAGATGTTAACATGAATCCCAGGAACTTCCCTCCTTGTACTCTGAATGCACATTTGTCTGGATTGAGTCTCATGTTATATGCTCGGAGTTGTCTGAAGATTTCTACTAGGTCGTCACAATGTGACCCCTGCATAGGTGTTTTTGCTACCATGTCATCTACGTAGACCTCCATATTGCGGCCTATCTGTTGTTGGAACACCTTGTCCATTAGCCTTTGATATGTCGCCCCTGCATTCTTTAGGCCAAAGGGCATTACCTTGTAACAAAAATTCCCATGTTCTGTTATAAAAGCTGTTTTGCTTTGGTCTTCTGGGTGCATTAGAATCTGGTTATAGCCAGAGTATGCATCCATAAAACTCAAAGCTTTGAAACCAGAGGCGTTATCAACTAATTTATCAATGCAAGGCAGTGGATATGCATCTTTAGGGCAAGCTTTATTTAAGTTTGTAAAGTCGACGCACATGCGCCATTTACCTGAGCTCATCCTTACCATTACCACGTTGGACAACCATGTGGTGAAGCGAATCTCTCTGATGAAACCTGCATTGAGGAGTTTCTGGGTTTCTTCGAGTGCTGCTTGTTTTTTCTCCTCTCCGAGGTTCCTTTTCTTCTGTGCAACTGGTCGGATTGTTTTGTCGATTGCTAGCTTATGGCAGATGACTTCTGGGTTGATTCCGGGCATGTCATCTGGTGTCCATGCAAAAAGGTCGGCGTTCTGACGCAGTATGTGAATGAGTCTTGCTCGGTCTGCCCCTTCTAATGCCTCTCCAACATATGTGCATTGTTTGTCGTCTGCTGTTAGTGTTATTTGTTGAAGGTCGTCCATTGGCCGAGGTCTTTCCCCGAGGTCTTCCCTTGGGTCTAGATCGGGTAGTGTTGCTGAGTTGGCCGTCGTGTGGATTGCTTGAACCTGGGGCCGAGCTTCCTGTTCTGTTTGGACTGGTTTTAGACCAGCGTTGTAACACTGCCGAGCTTCTTGATGGTCGGCGTACACCGTAGCGATCTTGTTTTCCTGCACTGGAAACTTGACACACAGGTGTAATGTGGACACCACTGCCCTGAATATGTTCAGTGCGGGTCTCCCAAGTATAATATTATAAGGGTTGTAACAGTTTACTATTAGATATTGAATATCAATTGATTTTGACATAGGGATCTCTCCCATTGTGGTCTTTAGCCATATATGCCCCATGATGGGGACTCTCTCTCCGGAGAACCCAATTAGCTCTCCAGAGGAGAGTTGTATCAATTTCTCTGATAATTTCATTTTTGTAAAAGTAGAGTAAAATAAAACGTCAGCACTACTACCTGGATCTAACAATGTTTTTCTTACCAACAGCTCTCCGACCTGAATGGAAATTACCACGGGGTCGTCGAGGTTAGGGCTTGCCGATTTGAAGTCTGTTTGGTTGAAGGATATTGTGATGTCTGGTTCTTTGTCCTTCCTTGATTGTATGGTCCCTTCGATTGCCAGCATTGCTCTATAGCTTCGCTTCCTGGCCGAGCTTGTTCCTCCTCCGCCTGCGAATCCTCCTGATATGTGGTTGATGACTCCTCTTGGCGGATCAGGAGTCATCCTCTCTTTTTTGTCGTCGGCCGTTGCTTGCTTATGCTCTATCCTGTCCGAGTTTCCTCCTCTGCCTTTTCGGGTCTCGATGTATTTGTCCAGGAGCCCTTGGCGTGCTAGTCTTTCCAGGAGGTCCTTTGCAACGATGCAGTCATCTGTGGTATGACCGAACTTCCGGTGGAAGGCACAATGCTTTGTCTTGTCCACAAATCGTTGATCCTGGTAGTTCCCTGCTCGGGCTGGTGGCTTTATGATTTTGGCATTGAGGATTTCTCTGATGATGTTCTCTCTTCTGGTGTTGAATCTGGTGTATGTGTTGTACTTTGACGCGGGCTTAGGAGGTTTCTTGGTGTCCCTGTTGCCTGGCGATCTGAAATTCCTTTCCTCATCTCTCCACTGTGGCTGTTTTTCTGATTTTTGGGCTTCTCGGAGTTCTTCAATCTCCATTTTCCCAGCCGCCCTTTCTCGGAATTCCTCTAGCGTCTTTGGTTTTGTTATGGCAATGGTCTCCCGAAATTTGCCAGGCCTGAGGCCGGCCTTGAGGGCGTGCAGGTGAACGGCCGGGTCCAAGTCTTGGATCTCCATAGTGGCGTCAGCGAATCTGGTCATGTAGTCTTTCAGACTCTCGTGCTGACCTTGTTTGATGGTGCCGAGATAGTCCGAGCCATGTACATAAATTCTTGATGCAGCGAAGTAGTCAATGAATGATCTGGCGAGGTCTTCAAAGGAGGAAATCGAACCTGCAGAAAGTTTAGAAAACTAGAGTAACGCAGCACCATCTAGGTACGTGGGAAATGCTCGACAGAGGACGGGCTCATTGTTCGGGCCGTTGAAGAACATCATCGATTGGAACTTCTTCACAAGGGCTCGGGGGTCGCCGAACCCCTTGTACGGCTCCAGCGCGGTGGGCAGCGTAAAGTTTTTTGGCATTTGGTAATTCGTGATCTCCTCGGAGAAAGGGTTGTCGAGGGTGAGCTTTTCCTTTGGCGGGACGATGTTTAAAGGGTCCGCCGCACTTTGAGCCGAGCCTTTGGAGTTCTCTCCATTGTTTTGTGTTGAAAGCTCGGCTATCCTCCGTACCTCCGCCTGAAGCTCAGCGATTTGAGCCAGGAGGTCATCCTGTGAGAGTTGTGGATTTTCCTTGTCAGTCATGTCCGAGGATCGGGGATCCTGCAAAATAAAATAGAAGACTAGACGAAGGAAAAAATGGGGTTAGATGTACTCCGGGCCCCACGGTGGGCGCCAAGTGGTTCGTCTGAACACTAGGGAGGCCGAGCTTAAGTGCTTCCGAGTGGGTTGACACCGAGGAGGAAGAGCTTGACGTCGGCTGGAAGTGAAACACCGCGGCGGGAATACCTGCACAAGATACTCCGACGCTCAAGTCAGTAGTGGTTCACAGTGAGTGAGTTAAGAGAAAAGAGTGAGAGAGTTAGAGTGATAGAACCTGAGACCTAGCCAAGCATATTAGCTAGGTTTTATAGGAGTTGTCTTCTGCCCGTTAGTGGATAAGTCCTAGTTTATAGGTTGGTTGAGATATTCTGTTTTGGTGCTATAAACTAGTTGAGCACGTTTCCTATTTTCAGTTGAGTGATGCTGTTTTGGTCCTGATCACGTGCCGAGATTTGCGGACGGCTGATACGGGACCGAGCTTTATGATGCACGTGTTAGGTTTAATTATTCAACAAGTTTTTATAGTTTTACCGAATTTTTAATTAAGTCTTTATATTTTTTTTTAATGGGTCCTTATACTTTTTTTTTTCTTTTCAGTTTAGTCCTTGTTAACGTTAAACGTCAAAAAAATATTAGTGAATTGTGAAATTATTTGTATATCTCTAGGGATCTAATTGAAAAGAAAAAAGTATAGGGACCTAATTGAAAATTCGGTGAAATTATAAATGAAAGATATTCCTATAATCCATATTTAATGATTCTACGACATGAAAGATATTCCTATAATTTCTTTTATTTTGTCACTATCATTCTTTTTCTTATTTATATACAAATTGTACCAAAAATACTTTCTCTTTATTTTATTTTTTTTGACTTTCAAAATAGCTTATCTTAAAAATATATAAAAAAAGGATAAAATAAAACAAAAAAATAGTAGTAATAAGTATATATAAAATTCAGTTTCCATCACTCAAGTATTTATGATGATCAACATAATGAAAGAACTTGCACATGGCATATGGTAACAAGAACCATTGATAGAGTAATAACTAAAATTGTTTACAAAAACATATTTCTATATAGTTTCTCAAACAAGAGAACTAATTTGACTGACAAAAACCTAAAAGTAAGTATATTAAAGGCATGAATTTTTCTTATGTTCAAGCTAGAACAAAACAATACATATTTTTTTCAAGTATCAACAAAAGACAAGACATATAAAGCAACAGTCCAAGATTTTCTCTACACATTCTTGGATTAAACCATGTCAAACAGTATCAACAGTTACCGATCAACAATTTTCTAAGGTTCACTCCTCTTCCCATCAGAAAGAAATCTCTAAAGGTTGCTTGCTCTAGCATAAACTGATATTCCATTTCTCTTGGATATAATCTTTGCCATTGCAACTGATGCCAAGTGACACACAGGCCGTCGAGTACTAAAAGTGAGCAGGAAATACAATGCATCCTCACACCGTCTTTGCCACAACAAAATATTTTTCTAGAAGATATGATAAATTTTAACATCAGAAAACACACTAAAATTTTTAATGAAAACACAAATCACCAATAATAAATAATATCAAATGAATAACACTAAATCTTAATTAAAAGCCAATTCTCAAAAGCAACAAGCTTAGCATTAGGTTACTACCTCATGTTATAAAACACACATACTGCTAACAAATAGTATCAAATGAATAGCACCAAACCTTAATTAAAAGCTAATTCGCAAAAGCAACAAGGTTACTACCTCAAGTTATAAAACACACACACTGCTATAGTTCTCCTAATTTCGTAAGTATAGTACAATGACTCAAATCAACTAATTAGATTTAGTTACAATAGTTTCAGCTGTCATACTAGAATTAGAGACATAAAGATGAATTATAGCGCAAGCATCAAGATTCAGTGCTATTTTCCTCTCTGTAAATTCTCCAAAATGCTCTTCTGCTTTCTCTCATTTCTTGCTCCTTGAGAGCTTGCTAATATGCATATATCGAAATTGAAACTATAGTTCAACTAATCACAGAGCGACCGCATCATACGAACATATTAAAGTAATAACCTAACGCAACAAAATGCAGCTCGTTCTCAATATCAAACATTGTCTACTAAAGACAAAAGCATTCATGAATTCATATTTCATAACAAACTCATTAAACTAAAAAAAGGAAATTCGATCTACAACAACTTAGTTTCAGCTTATATATACAAAATAATCCGAATGCACACAGCTAATGAGGTAGTAACAAACTGGCAGTAACAAACTTAATAACCAGCTCCCAAACTTAACAAACGATAAGAAAAGAAAAATAAAAAAAAATTTAACTCGTTACCTGTTTTGGCAGATCGACTTAAGGCAGCAAGGCAAGGTGCGGCCAGGCGAGGCGTGGCGCGGCAAAAAATTTTTTCTTAGTCTTGCATTCACAGTCCAAATCCCAAAATGAAATCTTAAAATTAAAATTATTTAAAAAATAAAATAAAACTTACAAAAGTATCTGTCCAATGCATGTTTCCATCAACAAGTATGAAGCTTTTTTTTTTTGGGGTGTACATGCTAAGACCTCCAAATTACAGGTTAATGGTGTAGCAACATCAAAAAACAACTTAGTATTATTGATAACAAATCTAAAGGAAATTTTTCAAAATGAAAAAGTATATAGATTCTGAGTAAGGAAAAATAAGGTTATTTTGCCGCTACCTAAGTTCAAGATGCAAACCTTCTTCGAAAACTGTTTGCTTAATTGCGGCCCTGCTGAATCAGGCCTCGAGTCCATTATCTCTAGCAGCAGCAATTTGAAAATTTTTCCGATCTGTGGCTGGCGGTGTGTGCATCGATGTGTTTATGGCAAGAAGGAGAGAGAAAGCTGACATTGATTGCAATACTGTGCTGGGACTTGTGGAGAGTTCAGAATGCTGAGATATTTGAAGAAGAAAGAACCACAACTCAAGTGATTTTTGTTACGGCATCGAAGCTCCAAGATTTGTCGCTAAAACTTCCAACCTTGATTTATCTTTGTTCTGTCGACTGCTGCTGGTAGTGGATGAATGGCCTTCTTCTAGCGGCAACGAGCACGAGAAGGACGCTGAGCAAAGAAGATGCCGCAAGACGAGACCATGCGGTGGATTCGGTAGGAGCTTAAGAAGTTAATTAGCGCTACTGAGTTAGGACTGGGTGAGTGTTGGACAAAATAATAAGAGTTTTTTGGAAATTTTAAAAATATGAGGGTGTCTTTGATTAGGTTTTTATTTTAATGGTGAAAATATTTATTTTTTAATAGAATATTCTGTTATTTTAAACGTTTTTATCATGGTAAAGACTAAATTAAAAAAAATTATATGGTATAAAGATTCAATTAAAAAAAAATTATAGGGATCTAATTAAAAATTCGGTGAAACTATAGGGACCTACAGAATAATTAAACCTTTTATTAAAATTCCTGTCCAATACTTTCTTTATTCATGAAACTTTGATTTTTTAGGGAATGGATCCTCTCAATTGTTAAAAGAAATTGAGAGTGTAAAGTGTGATCTCTAACCCTTTATTGCTCTCTATCTCTCATATTTATTCTTGGTCCCACTTATAAAATTAATGGTGAGAGATCACACTTTACCTCCTCAATTGTTAAAAAAAAATTAAGAGGATCCATTTTCGTTTTGTACCATGTGTCACTCAATGAAAACTAACACTAATCAACCATTTGAAACTCCATTTGTCGAGCAATCAATTCATTACTACATTTCTATTATATATTAATGGAAGATTATATTTATCGTATCTACTCATGAATTTTTTGCGAAACAAACTTAAAACTAATTTTGTTCAATTTATCATAGAAACAAACTTAATTTGGCACAGAGACTAGATGAACATAACAAGTCCAAACCAGTGAAAGTATGACTTATTCACAAACTTCCACTAAACACATCTACCTTTTTATCCAACATCATAGTTTTCAGGACTGAACTGGTGATCGAACCGATCTGGCTACTAGTTTACCGGTTCATTAGGTCAACCGATGAATCACTGCTGGAACCAGTCTTATGTTCATCAACAGTATAAAAAGTCAAAAAAAATTGGTGACCTTTCGGTAAGCATATATTTTTTTGTATTATATTTGTTACCAACCAATATTACTTTTAAAAAATCACAAAAAAAAATTTTAACCCTACCAAAAAATACTGAATTTTAAACATTATAACAGCTTATTTTTCCATTCATATTTGTTAAAAAACGCATCCAAATTCAATCTTGAATGTATTTTTTGAGAAATACATACTTAATGTTAGATTTTTTGCAGCATTATCTAACAATAAAAGTGTATTTCTGAAAAAATACATTAGAGATTGAAATTTGATGTGATTTTTGGCAAGAATACATACAAAAATGGGGTATTACTATCTTTAAAATTTGGTGAATTTTTCTTTCCGTGTATATGTTTCTTTTGTAATATTTTGTTACCAACAAATAATACCACTACAACATTTTGAAGATTTAGTAACTTTTTTTAACATTTGTTAAAATGTTAGTAATAGTCATAAAATTAAATATTAAGTAACATTTATTTATAAATGTTAGTAAATATATTTAATTTTTTAAAAAGTATTACCTTTTCCTAATCACTTATTCACATTTTCAGAAACAAGCAAAACTCACTACTCACAACATCAAAATCTCTCACTCCTCACATCTAAATATCGCTCACGATTCAATCTAATCACTTATTCCTTCATGCGTTTGCTTCGATCTCGATCTCACTAAATTTCAATCTCAATCTGGCTCTTGTTCGATCTGCTCTCGCTCTCTTCTCGATCTCGTTCTAGCTCGATCTCGATTCTCGATATCTTTCTGGTGAGGCTGCAATCTTTGAGCTCGTTGCCAATCTGCTCTCCTAAGTCATCACTACTCCTCTGTCCTCCTCGTTGTAAGTGTCTCTGATTGCCGCTCACAGTCGTTGTCGCCGTCGTCCTACAGGTAGGTCATCCTTTGATCCTCAATGTGTTTATTTATGTTACGAATTCGTGGCCAACCCCTAATTTAGTGTTTTTTAATTCCAAAATATGTTAATATATGCATTGATTTTAATTATAAATTATGATTACTGCAGTTGATTTTCAGGAAATTAAATTCCCTATGTTTAGCACTATGGAATTCAAACAAATTTTAGTCTAAGACTTCTGATCTCTCTGTTTTTCATTCCTCAATTCTTTCAAGGGCTTCGATTCACTTTTTTTGGGGGAGATTTTCTAGGGCTTCTTACTCTGAAACTATTGGAGGATGTGGTTTTGATTCTTCGAATAAAGTTCAAGGAATTGTTTCTACTGAGCACAATGTGGTTGTTTCCACTAAGCATAAGGTCGCAAAGGGAGCAGAACAGTGACCAGAAGATCCGTGTCACAATGTACCTCAATGTTTATGATCTTACTCCCATGAACAATTATCTTTGGCCTTAGGATCTTTCATTCTGGTATTGAAGGATTGTCTAATTCTCTTTCTTTTATGCTAATTTTTAATTTTTCAACTCCTTTATGTGATGTTTTATTGTCTGCTCTGCTTATTATGGAGCACTTTTTAGCATTAGGTGCTAGATTGGGGATACAATTTTATTGTCTGCTCTGCTTATTATTGAGCAATTTCTTTTATGCTTGCTACTTTCTTAGAAGCATCATTTTTTAGCTTTCAATTATTTCTTTCTAAATTTTTTAAAACTGGAAGACTGTTGAAATTTGATTAACTTGTTTTAACTAAAAGAAAAAATTTGGAGTTTCATGTTTAAATAACACTTGAATAGCTTTGCAGGAGATGCATAGAAAACTTGTAGATAGATTGCAGGATGGTGTGACTGAAGCCAGCACTTCAGAAGTTAATAAAGTAAGTTTCTAACATTTTTCTCTGGTAATGTTTGACCTTTTGTCCCAATCAAAGTTACTTGACACCCTTGTTTTTATATATGTTTTGTGTTTCCAAATATTTTCTCCCCATTCCTTTGTATAACAAATGCTACTATTTACAGATATTGGCAAACTATAAAGAAGCAGGGATTGGACTTGGAGCTGCATATAACATCAAAACATCAATATTGCAGTCTACATTAGAGTGTCCTTTCCTTAGTGTTCATTTAAAGGTATCTCCAATTTTTTCATATTCATGCATAATAGGTACAATGTTTTCATAGTTAATAACAATATAAAAGTATTTAACTTGCATTGGTTCTTTCATTAAACACTGCTGTTTCTTTTCCAGAATGATTTGCCTGTCATCTGTTCAGCATAGCATGGTTTCCTTTAAATATTTATTTAAACTTAGGAGTTCACAGTTCTAGTATTATTCTGATTCGTTCTTGTCTACCATCTTAACTTAATACAATCACTATTTTGTTATACAAATGGAATTAAACTATATGTAGAAATATCATATGGCTAAGCTAAGGCGTCATCATCAGTTGAGAAATACACTACTTGTCCAAAGTGTGGTGCTTCTAGGTATAAAATGAAAAAGGTCCAAAGTGCTAAAAGAAAAGTTTCTTGCAAGGTAACTTCTCGACCAATTCCAGCAAAGATTTTGAGGTATTTTCCTTTGAAACTGAGGATCAAGAAACTATTCATATCTTTAAAAACCGCCGATCTGATGACGTGGCACAATAAAGGTCGTAAAAATGATGGAAAACTAAGGCATCTGGCAGACTCACCAGCTTGAAAAACTTTCGATTCGTTACATTTAGATTTTGCGTTGGAGCCTCGAAATGTGAGGATGGGTTTAGCAAGTGATGGTTTTAACCCATATAAAACAATGAGTAGTAGATACAGTATTTGGCCGGTGATCCTGACGATATATAACTTGCCTCCATGGGATTGCATGAAACAACATTCTATGATGTTGTCTTTGCTTAGTCCTGGTCCTTCTTCTTCTAATAGAAATATTGACATATATTTACAACCTTTAATTGATGAGTTAAAAGAGTTGTGGGAGAATGACTTTGGGACATATGATGCTTCTAGTGGGAAGTTATTTCGTGTACATGCTGCCTTACTTTGGACTCTAAGTGATTTGCCCGGTTACTCTATGTTATCTGGTTGGCATACAAGTGGAAAATTGGCATGTCTTGTTTGTAATTATGACACATGCTCTAGATTCTTGAAACATAGTAAAAAACATATGTTACATGGGATATCGAAGATTTTTAGCATCAAAGCATCGGTGGCGAAAGGACAAGAAGAGTTTCGACGGTACGGAAGAGCTAAGAACAGCACCTATACCACTATCAGGGCCTGATATATTAGAAAAATTAGGCGATAGGGAGAATTCGTTTGGGAAGACTATAAAGAGGAGAAAAAATGATGATGATCCCTGGACTAAGAAAAGCATATTTTTTGAGTTACCATATTGGAGTACTAATTTGCTTCGTCACAACTTGGATGTAATACACATTAAAAAGAATATTTGTGAAAATATTGTTGGAGCATTACTGAATTTAGAAGGAAAATCAAAAGATCATCTCAAAGCAAGGCTTGACTTGGTAGATATAGAGATACGACATGAACTTCATCCAAAAAATATAGGACTAAATAAGATATTTTTGCCACCAGCACGTTTCACAATCTCTTCAAAGGAAAAAAGTGTCTTTTGTTGTGTTTTGAAAAATGTGAAGCTTCCTGAAGGGTATGGCTCCAATATTTCTAGGCGTGTTCAACTGGAACATCACAAACTTCTTGGTCTTAAGAGTCACGACTACCATATATTGATGCAAGACTTGCTTAAAATAGCAATTCGAATAGCCTTACCAAAAGAAGTTGTGAGAGTTCTACTCAAGTTCAGTTCATACTTCAAGACTTTATGCTCTAAAGTTATCAGAGTTGATGTGTTTGAACAATTAGATGTCGAAATTGCACAAATTCTTTGTGAATTAGAAACAATATTTCCACTATCATTTTTTGTGCTAATGATCCATTTGTCTATGCATTATCTAGCATATGAAGCAAGACTTGGTGGACCTGTCCAATACCGTTGGATGTACCCAATTGAAAAGTGGTTTATTTTGAAACCTATAACAATTCCTATATTCTTTATTTGGTGATATTAATGATATATGTTCAATATATTTATCCTCTCTAAAGTTTTATTACTAATATCTATAGGTTCCTACTCAAATTGAAGAATTATGTCCGTAATAAAAGTCGTCCTGAGGGATCTATTGCAGAAGGGTATTTAGCAAACGAATGTTTGACATTTTGTTCAAGATACTTGAATGACAATGTTCGAACAAAATTCAATAACCCAACAAAGAATCTTGACGGTCCAATAGGGAATGGGGTGATGATAAGCCTGGATCCTCTTATGTGGGAGCAATCTCATTGTTATGTATTGTTCAATTGTAATATCACCGCTCCATATATCAAGTAAGTGATCATATATGCCTCTTTATTTTTTAATATTATCATACTTATATTTGATACTTTTCACCTTTATGTAGACAACATGAGGAGATTGTTTTTAGTAATGCTCATACTAGCCTTGGAGATAAATGGGACAAGACAAAAGACCATTGTCTTACTTTTACTGAATGGTTTGAAGATTTTTCTAGGAATTCATCTGTTAGTAAAGAGTTGAAGTGGTTGTCTAGAGGGCCAAATGTTGCTGCAAGAAGATTTTCTGCTTATGTGATAAATGGTTATAAGTTTATGACTGAAGATTGTGAGAGAAAAATACAAAATACTAGAGTTATGGTTATTTCATCCACTCTCAAGTTTAGAAATGAGAAAGATGAGGATCCAGAAGTAGAAAATGTCACTTATTATGGAGTTCTAAAAGTTATACTTGAGTTAGATTATCATGGGCATTCTAAATATGTGATATTTAAGTGCGATTGGTTTCAAAGTAAAAAAGACAACTTTGGGTTAACACTGGTAAATTTTAGAAATCCAATTTATGAAAATGATCCATTCGTATTTGCAACTCAAGTGAGACAAGTTTATTACATAGAAGATCCACTGATACTTGGCATGTTGTTACCAACACCATTCCAAGGGATTTGTTTGATATATACGGTGACTTAGATAATGATGACATAGAAAAGTTCAAGGATGGTCCTCAAATAACAAGTTCTGTGCTTTATCAATCTACAAGTGTTGAAGATGATGTTAATTGGATTAGGAATGATATACCTGGGACAACAATTGATACATGCATCTTAGATAATCAACCAATGGGAGAAAAGTCTCAAGATAATCTTGATTTTAGTCATAGAGATATGTCAACCCTATGATTTTCTTCCATCTAGGTAATTTCATACTCCTCTCAATCCCCTTTATTAATAATTATTTTGTTGAATTGTGAGAATCTTGATTTATTCCCTTTTATGCTTTTCTCCATCTATATTTTGCTTCCTTTAGTCACTAGTCAAAACCAGTATCTATAAATAATATATGATTTTTGGCCCTGCACATCGTAAAATGACAAAAGAAGAAAAGGAAAAAAAAGAAAAAGAAAAAGAAAAAAGAAGAAGAAATTTGGGGGCAATTACTTGATACTTCTAGGGTTAGTAAGATGGTACTTCATCATATACTAAAGTTCTTACTTCATTAGGTAGCATGAGGACTTGTATTGTTAAATTCACACCTGTGGGATTTTAGTAATTATGGTTACATTATGCAGAGTGCTATTTCTGGGCTGAATAGAGGTCTTGCTACAAATGCGGATCTGAGAAAGGCAGATGCTGTGGCTAAGGAACTCGAAGCTGTCGGAGGAGTAGTTGATCTCTTGGTTGACCTCGATAAATTGCAAGGAAGATGGAGACTGATATATAGCAGTGCATTCTCATCTCGTACTCTAGGCGGCAGCCGGCCTAGACCTCCCACCGGAAGACTCCTTCCTATAACTCTTGGACAGGTCTGTCTCCGAACACGTATCATGCATGATATAACTGTAAATTGCTTTAGCCTGGTGGCATGAAATATATTTGAAAATGATTCATAATTGTTGAGCAAGTTGCAGATTCTTATAGAAGTCTATTGTTTAAAGATATAAAATTGTTTTGTGTTCTTTCACGTATAGTTCTTGACATTGAATTAGAGCCGCTACAAGTCTTGAAATAGGAAAATTGACTTGTTAGACCAATTTTTAATGTTTGATGGTGATACATTTTGGGGGACTAAAAGCAGTAGGTGAAAGTGTACAAAAACCATTACTGTATTATAACAACAACTTGATTGGGACAATCACTCTGTTGGAAGTGATGGTTGCTCATGGATGCAAGAAGGTAAATTCATTGTTGTTTTGGGTCCTGCTTGACAATCTTCATCTGCATGGAATGAATATTATCAACAGTGTCAGACTTTTATGATACTGTAATACATTATGTTTCTAGTTCCTTCTTACTGCTTGGAGTAATTTGTATGGCCTGTTGAATTTCCAGAATATTGCTTGTATAATATTCAAATTTCAATTAAATACTTAAACTCCAACATCTGTGGAGGAATATTCAAATTTCCTGAATATTGCTTGTATAATAACTTATTTGTTATTTATTTGAATGATTCCAGCATGCGTTCTCATCTTCGGCCACCATATATGGTTGGCCAAAGGAGGTTCCATGTACAGAAGAGTTCCCTCTGTTAGCAATAAATCCATATGGACGAACTAAGGTATGACTTGCAGAGTAAATGGTTTTGATATGGATCCCTACATAGTTGTTCTCATGTAAAATGAATGTCATATTCATATGGGTGATCCGTTTCTTATCTATCTTAAATGATTAAGTTTCTTATCTATTTTCTGCTCTCAACTGTCGCACTTTTCACTAATATCAATTCATAATGACCTCAAATCTGTGCTTGTGTTTTGGAAGTAAAACTCATCTTGTGTGGTTAATATGTATTTGCTTTTGGGTTAAAACATTCGTTTATTTGTTCATCCTGCTATGCAATTTAAATGGTAAGGAGAATATAGTTCATGCATCTTTTGTTTTGGGGTGGGGGGCTACGATTTCCAATGGCATTTTCTTTGGCTTCTCTCAAGGATATAAATTTTTAAATTTGTTTTTCTTTTTTTTTTTTACGATGACTTTGTTGATCTTACTTTTCTGAGTTGACCATGTCCTCTGACATTCCTCAATAAAAAAATTAATTGTTTTTCATTACTTATGGTCTTTGTCTGGTTTCCAAGGAAAGGACTGGGGAAAAATCATTCATAGGAAAAGTGGTACAATATACCTCTTCCGGGGCAGAAACTACAACTATAGAACACGCCAGCGTTTTCCTCTGATGCTGTGGAAACTTGTATCTCCAGTGTATCCTAGGTTGGTCAAGCGAGTTCCAGAAGGCCTAAAGCTAGAAGAAGCAACTGAATTTCGTCGGAAGGGAAGGAACTTGGAACCGATATTCAAGCTAGGTAGAATCTTATCTATCTTAAAAAATATTAATCATGTAAGCATATTGAAGAAATAGGAAAATTGACTTATTAGACCAATTTTAATGTTTAAATATCTTGAGTTTAATTTGTAAAGTGGGTGTAGAATATGTAATTGAAAAAAAAATTAATTCAATATTTTGTGCATTTAAATGTTACTAAAGATCTATTGTAATATTTTTTTGTTGTTAGTAAAGAAAATCTTTTGTAACATTTATTAGAGTATTGCTATAGAATATTTATCGTAATATTTTTTTTAAAATGTTATTAGAAAGACTTATTGTGACATTTTTTAAATATTACATAAAATATCTATTGTAACATTTTTTAAGTGTTACAAAAAATATCTATTGTAATATTTTGTTAAGTGTTATGTTACAGAAAATATCTATGCTAACATTTTTCTAAATCTTACAAAAATTATATATGGTAACATTTTTCTAAGTGTTACAAAAAATATCTATTGTAACATTTCTCTAAGTGTTACCATAAATGGTCTATTGTAACATTTTTCATAATATTACTATAGAATATCTTTTGTAACATTTTTACTAAATATAATTAAATCTTTAGAAGAATGTTAGTAAAATTCTTTAGTAACATATGGTATATTTTACATTTGTTAAAATGTTACTAATATACATAGGTAGCATTTTAATATGATTTGGTAATATTTTTTAAATATTAGTAAAAATCAATTATGTAGTAGTGTATGTTTCAAAAATACAAAAAATACATACTTAGCAAAAAACTCACCAAATATTAAGAATAACAGTATCTCATTTTTCTAATCATCCTTGCAAAAGCTCGCATCAAAATTCAATCTCTAATATTTTTTGAAAATACAAATTAACTGTTACGCATTTTTTGCGTCTCTAAATTATTAAAAGGCATTTTTTTCGAAAGCAAAATTCAAGTGCATCTTTGTTGGCGTTTGAATAATTCAGGGGCGTTGTTGGAGGTTAACCCTATGCAACTAACTACTAAGCATGTGTTTGGATTGTTGTTTGTCAAACTGGAGTTCGAATAAAAGTGATTCTATCAAATTGATTTCGAGTAGAAGTAACTTTGCGTTAATATGATTTATATTTGGCAACTCTATACCAAAATTTATTTTGATAAAATAAATATTGTTTGGATAATATTAGTTAAACTCACTTTTACATAGATAATTACTAAAAAGGACATAATATTAAATTACAATATTATTTTTTAATACATCTTTATTTTTTAAAACTATTTTT
>NC_029794.2:11646650-11653389 GCF_000816755.2 Arachis ipaensis | reverse complement strand
AATTTTTTACATTTGTTATTTATGGATAATTTTTTCGTTTAATTTACATTACCTAATGTGAATCACATTATAAAAAAATAATAATAAACAAAATACACAAAAATCACAATTATAAAAGTTTATAATATTAAACAAAAGGTTTCTAAAAAGATATAGATAAAAAATAATAAAACAAAAGGTCATGTAAAAAGAAATAATAGGAATTCCATAGATAATAGAATAAGTGAAAGGAAAATAAATGTTAAGTGTTAGTGGCTAAAAGTCCATTTGTAAAACACAGAAATTAAGAATTTTTGTTTCTTGTAAACGTAGTCTCAAATGCAAAAACACTTCTGCGTTCATGAAGGAAAAATTAGGCAAACATAAATTTGAAGCTTGCAGGAAGGAAAAATGTGTTTTTTCAATTATAACGTATTTGTTAAACACACCCTAAAACTCTTATTCGCCAATTCCAACCATGATTTTTTTATGCCTTCACTAACGTTAACTTCTCTGTTTAGATGCTCGTGGATTTCATTTTTGGTGAACTCAGCCTTTTTTCGTTTGTGGTTCTGATGTTCTCAGACCTCTTTAAATTTTATTGGACATCCAAATTCAAACCAATCATAAAAAAATAGTCTATGTGGATTTCTTCGACCCATCACCCAAAAAAAATAAATTACATCATTAAATTAACTACTTATTTTTATCTCGGTAATCTTACTCGGAACGCACTCCAAAAGACTGCACCCCATTATTTGTGTAGATGTCTTCAACTGACCATACCATAGAATTTGCCTTGGAATAATAGTCTTCAATAATTATCTTTATTATTTCTTTGGTCTCATATTTATTTTAGACCTTTAATTTATTATCATTTAGCACTTCCTTTTTCGACGTCTTAGCATGTGAGGAAACAAAGTTGCATGCAAATTTGAACGGAATATGCAATTCTTTAGTTTAGTCCATTGGAATGAACCATGCCTCTGGCTCTACCATGATTTTTTTTAGTTTAATTTTGATGTATTAATAAGTAAAATATTGTACATAATGTACAATTATATTCATCTTTTTAAATAATTATTCTTATAGTTAATAAAAATAATAATTTTTTTTATAATATGTTGTTGCATAATTAAATATATATGTACAATTATTTTACACTTATATTGTATCAAAATTATTTTTTTTCCACTTTCTCACTTAACCCATTTCCGTTCATCTCTCTCCGGTCCTAATTTCGCGTTAATCTCTTTCTTAAGCTTGATATTGGCATCTAAAAATCCAATGATTGATTCAAATTTCGAGTGAAGTACCAACCCGTCCCTATCCATTTTCAAGAATGACAACGCAACCCCACAAAATAAAATCGATCCAGTTGGTCCCTGTCCCCGATTTTCGTCACACAAGGCGGTCCCCATGCATTTTTCTCCGGCGAGACTTGACGAAAAACGCTGAGCTGGCTCGTTCGGTGCGTGACCTGTCATATGAGGCGGATGACGTGTTCAGTCAGTGCTGAGATGGAGAAATTGAGATGGACAGGGGCTAATTTGTCCTACCCAATCACCATATAAACGATGTCGTTTGAGTGGGAAGCAACGTTTCAGTTGCTTTTGAAAAGGTGGGTTTCCATAAAACCCCTTCCCCCAGCCTTGACATTTACAAAAAAACTCTAGGTCAAAAGCTTCTTCACTTCTCAAGACCATTGTGGATGCTATGTTGGTGGAGGAAAGCGCTGATGTTGCTGCTTACAGTGTTGACGACGTCATAGTTCACGGTGGTTTGGTGGTGCTGTTGACGGAGCTGGACGGAATTGTGTCAGGACGCTGTAGACAGTTCAGGTTAGTGATTTTTATATGAAGCATTTGTCCCTTGTGCGTTGTGTGGTCCCCCCAAATTGATTCTGCTTCTGACAAGGAACCATTGTTGTCTGCAACCCTTTGTGGTCCTAGTCATGGAAAATTTGAAATAACCCTGAACTTTGGGCATTTTTGAAAAATTAAATAATATAGTGGTGGTCATTCTTGTTTAAGCATGTTTATTGTTAGGGAGATTTTATTAAAGCTTGAATAAACTAATTGCAGATGTCTGAGTATATGGTCATTCCTGTGTTCCACCATGGCGGAGATTTGTCAGAAACTCTGAAGGTGATCTCTGCTACTTGGATGGTAAAGTGAAGAGATTCCCCCCCCCCTTAGACTTGGATTACGTAAATTTTTTTGACTTGGTTGAATTATTAAAGAATTGGGTTACCGGGAGTATAAACAGATGTTCTGGCTTGATATGGGAGAACCGAATATGGAAGCTGGACTCCATGCAATTAAAGGAGATGTAGAAATTAATCAGATGAGGGAGGGTAAGTTGAGGTACAGGAAAACTGATGAGCTATACATCTACTTTGAACACGATGTGGATATGCCTGATGTAGTTGAAGAAGATATGGTTGAGGAGACTGTTGTGTTGGATTCATCATCATCATCATCATCAACTGATGATGGATATGAGACAACAGAGGATGAGCCTTACAAGCCCCTCCTCCTGGATTTGAGACAGATGACAGTGGTAGTGAAGAAGAAAACAAGAGGAAGAAAAGGGTTCCAAAAAAGGGAGTTTCAGCAAAGAAAAAGACGAGTAATGAGGCTGTTGGGTATGAAACTGAAGATAAAAGTACAGATGAGGAAAAAAAAACTAAGAAGAAGAACAATGTGCCTAAAAAAATAGTGTCACCTAAAAAGAATGAGGGTAAGAAGGGTGGTTTAAGTTGTAATACCCCAAGACAATCACCAAGAACTGCTAAGAAGAGAACATCTAAAAAATATTTTGGTGTTAGAAGGAGGCATATCTTAAGAGATGGACTAGGCAAGAGGGGGATGGAGGGCCAAACTGGAGAAGCTGGATCAAGTGTTGGGGCTGGACAAAAAGACCAGAGAGATGGGCCTGTAGGTGGATCAGCTGAGGGTCCTAGTATGGGTGATGGGCCTAGTAACCAAAGCTCAGTCCCAACTGAGGTGCAGATGGATAGTGATTATGAGAAACCATATGAGTATGAGCGTGAGGCTTTCAAGAGCCCAGTTTCTTCTGAGGATGAGAGAATGAGAGCATATGATTCCTTTGATGAGGATACTGAGTATGGAGAGGTAGTATTTAAGGTTGGTCAGATATTCCCTACAATGGAAACGTTTAAGAAGGCTTTAAAAGACTACTTTGTATTTGAGGGAAAGGATGTGTTATATATTAAAAATAAAAACATAGTCTGAGGGCAGCATGTGTTGCTGAGGATTGTCCATGGCTGATTTTCACATCCTAAAATAGTACTAGCAGGTGTTTCCAGGTGAAAACTCTGATAGATGAGCACACATGTGCCAGAGACTATGGCAGCAACATGGCAGATAGGGGCTGGGTGGCATCGAAGCTCATTAAGAGACTACTTATCCATCCTGATATGAAACCAAGGCAGGCAATGGATCACATGATTGAGGAGTACAATGTGCAACTTAACCATAGAATGATTGCGAGGGCCTTGAAAGTAGCTAGAAAGGTGGTCATTGGTAATGCACGGGCACAGTATGGAAAAGTTAGAGACTACTTGAGTGAGATTCATCGGAGTAATCCCGGGTCCACAGCATTGATGGAGACAATACCACAACCTGAAGCCCTCCCTTTGTTTGATAGGTTATACATTAGCTTAGACGCTTCCAAGAAGGGTTTCATTTAGGGTTGTAGGCCAAATGGCAACACACAAGAAGAAGCTTGAGAGCCACAATGGTCACTTGGCACCAGTACAGCAGAAGAAACTGGATGAGTTTGTGAAACCTAAAGCTAACAAGTGGAGAGCCATTTGGGCTAGAGACAATGATAGGGTGCTCTTCGAGGTTCATAGAGGAACAAGCAAGGTTGGAGTTAACCTTCAAGAAAGGACCTGCACTTGTAATGCTTGGCAACTTACTGGTATAGTTGTTTATGAATCAATCATTATTTGAGTTATTGTATCTTATGGAATTTTATAAATTTCTAATATTGTGCTGTTGGAATATTGATTTGTACATCATTCATATAACCTTGTGGATTGCATGTCTGGATTGTGCTTCTTGTTAGGCCTTGTTGTCACGCTGTTGCAGTAATGTATAAAATTGGTCTGAAGCCAGAGGAGCATGTGCATAAATGGCTCACCATGCAATCAATCAGAGCAACATATATACATTGCATCAAACCAGTAGATTCAGAGGAGTACTAGACCCCATGTGATGCTCCAAGGATGGAACCACCCAATATCAAGAGACCAGCTCATCGCCCCAAGATGAAGAGGAAGGTAGATCCTATAGAACCTGAGGTGCACGCCACTAAAGCCAAGAAAACCTTTGAAGTGACGTGCAACAAATGTGGATAGCTTGGGCATTACTAGTACTACAAGACCTGTAAGAATGACCCAAAGGATCCAAACTGGCAGCCATTGACAAAGAAGTAGAGAAGAGCTGGTAAGGGGAAGCCAATGCAGATTGTACCCTTTAACCCAAACCAGAACAGAGGCCATGTAATTAGGGTTCGATTTGGAACACCATATTAGTTGTTAAGGGTTTAAGTGTCTCATTTAAAAATTGTGGGGGATTTAGGTGTCTCATTTAAATATTGTGAGGGGTTTATGTGTCTCACTATTGGTTGTTTACATGATTAGGATGTAGGACCTAATGTCAATCTAAACAGTGATACTGTACAACCTCCCCACCTATGGATCCACTAGTAATATCTTTTAACCTGCTCCTTATCCCTATTGTTGTTTAGATGACAGATTAGACTCTCCTTGCACTAACATATTTATACTACTGTGATAGACAAAGGCAAAGAAGAACAAGAAGAAACTTCTAAAGACAATGCATAAGAAAGGTAATTCTGACCAACAAGAACAGGGAGAAGAAATTCCCTTTTCACAAAATGCACCCCAGGCAGATGAGGTATAGTCATTGGTCAATGTTCTTTTAAGCTGTTTGTTTATTTTATACTCATTAAATTTTTGTTACAAGTTGCAAGAGAGGCTATGAACCTGAATCAACCACCCCCACAACCCTGCTCCACCCCCAACCTCAGTTATGCCCAGAGAAGAAAGCACCATGTTGTTAGGCCCCCAACTGCTCCTATCTCGGCTCCACCTTCATTTGGACAACCCACTCCACCATTAGTTCAAGCAGCATCAGGTCTTAGACCATGTGTTCCAACCGATCAGGCTGTGAACCCGAGGACAACAACTGCTAATGTTCCCTTTCAACAAAGTGCTCCTTCTGCTGAGACCATGGCTGCAGCAAGTTCCGGGACTGCAGCAAGGCTTTTCAAGTTCATTCCTACCCCTGGGTTTATACATTCGAAGAAGACTTGATATCTGATATGTTGCTGTTGACATAGATGATAAGAATGACTCCTTTTGTTATTAGTTTAAGTGTCAGTGTTTACAAATCTAGGAAATATTTTGGAAGCTTTTAAGTGCTTGTATGCATGTTTAAGTCATTTTGAAATTCTACTAGACTGATGTGGAAGATTTTTAAGTCAGTTTGAAACTTGACAAATTTAGGAAACACTTTGTTTCAAGGCTACATGTTGGCCTTCTTTTTGTTGTTAGAAGGCTATAAGTTGTCCCTTTCTCATGCTGAACAATGACATGATTGGTTGTTTTGTGTACATGTTTTATATAAGGTATCTTTTGGGTTTGTTTATCCAACATTTTCCAGTAAGAAATCTGTATGACTACATGCTGCCAGAATTCATCAAAGTAGTAATAGACCATTTTTCTTGGATCAAATCATATTCTCATTTGAAACAACATACATACTTCAACTTACAATGTAAACAACATACACTTCTAAAAAATAAGACACACTTTGAACCTAGTATCACAAAAGGTTCCTGCTACTCATATGCCTTAAAAAAATTTGGAGATCACAATTCCAAATACAAAAGCAATAACCAAAGCTTTAACACAAACGCCGCTAGAACCACTATTGGCATTACAATTTTTAGCTTCCAATTCTAATCCACTAACTCTAGCATCTAGTTCCCTCAGTTTTCCAGCATCAACACCAGCAGCATCAGGAATCTGACTTTGATCTCGCGTCCAACCCTCTATATCAGGAGAATTTCTGGGAAACTCTTCAAACGAGGCAACATAATCATCCAACCATGCAAAAAATTTACAATGCGGTTTTGTGCTCTGTAGGCTCAAAAGATGTCACATCGAGTTAAAATCAACAAAACTTAAATTAAATTTCAGATTACCTTGAAATGTGGACATCCAAAAAATAACCGGTTAGGGTTTAGTTCTGTTGAAGAGAGAAACAAAATAGCATGCGCCCCACACTGGCATCGTGGAGCAATGAACTTCTTCTTCTTCTTCGGCGCAGCAACACTTCCTGCAGATACACTTATAGGACTTCTGCCTTCATCTTTAAAAACTTCTCTTCCAATCCCATAAATGGAACTCAACGGTGGTTCGTTGCTGCTGCTCATGCATAGTTGTAAAAACCGGACCGGACCGGCCGGTTTGACCAGAAAACCGGTGAACCGGACCCATAACCGGTCCGGTTGAGTGATGTAACCGGATAAGGAAGAGAGTCGTTTCGAACCGGGTTGAACCGGCCGGTTTTGATGAAAACCGGAAAATCGACGGTTTCTGGTAAACCGACCGGTTCGAAAATGTTTTTTTTTTTATTCCTTTTCCAAAACGACGTCGTTTTGGTTTATTTAAAAAAAGAAAAAAGAAAAGCCCTACGGGCTA
>NC_029794.2:11621535-11646600 GCF_000816755.2 Arachis ipaensis | reverse complement strand
CAGCCCTCCGCCAGTCCGCCTCACCTCACTCACCCAGCCCCCAGCCCCCAGCCGCCCGCCGTCATCCTCTTCGTCTCACCACCGGTCTGAACTCTGAAGGAACCAACTCAACCAAGGGAGTAGGAACAGGACAGATACAGACCCGCCACCCGCGAACTCGCCGTTGCCGCCCAATCGAACTCGCCGTTCCAGCGCCGTCGCCCTCGGCCAGTCGCCGTTGCTTTTCCGGTCGAACTCGTCGTTGCCTCGCCCTTCTGCTCTGTGACTCTGTCAAACAGGTAAGGTAAGCTCCAGTTCTGTAATCTGCTTCTGCTCGGTTCTGCACTTGAAGTTTAGTGATTGTTCATTGTTTTGTGAAAAATGCATTACACCCGCTCTGTTCTGCATTGCACTTGTAAGTTGTAAACTTACTTTTTTTCTGCACTTCTTGCTGACTTGCTGTTATGAATATGAATATGCTTGTTGAAATTGTTAAGATGAATATCCTTGTTGAAAGCTTGAAATATGAAACTGTTGAATATGCTTATTGAAATTGTTAAGCTGAATATCCTTGCTGACTTGTAAGTTGTAAATTTGTTGTGTTGTTGATTTGTACTGGAAATATGAAACTGTTGAATTATATGCTTGATTTGAATCTATGAAATATGAATATGTTTGTCTTGCTGAATATGGAATTTAACTATTTAAGCATTTAAGTTTTAAGGTTGCTGTCTTGCTGAATAGGGATTAGGAACTAGGGAATTTAGGATTGTTATTGTTTTATAATTTTGCGGTTTTGCTACTCCATATTCTTTTAGAATGTCTGCTGCGAATACACCATCAGAAACACCATCTTCGCAAGAACAAGGATCAACTGCTGATGCATCAATCGGAACCCAAAAAAACAATAATAGAGCAAAAAATGATCTTGCATGGGTCATTGTAAACAAGTTGTGGAGTCTGAAAAAACAATTCTGCTATGCATATATTGTGAGAAGCTTATTAGGGGTGGAGGAATTCATCGGTTTAAGCTTCATTTGGCTGGAAAAGGAGGAGATGTTGAGTCTTGTCGAAAGGTGCCAGCTGCAGTGAGACACCAATTCCATGAAAGTATTGAAGAGCTTCGAAGCAAGAAAAGAAAAACTCAAGTATGCTTTTATTTATTTATGAATTTTCAATCACCTTTAGATGATTTAGGTATGCTTTTATTTATTTATGAATTTTGATCAACTATGATTTTCGTATGCCTTATGACATGTTTTATATTATTTTTTATCTTGATTTGTGAAACATTATCTATAATGCTAGATCAATTGGATTTGGAAGATGATCGGAAGGATGATGGAGCTAATAATTCTGTGGAAAATGCAAATCAAAATGAAACCAATCAGGATGTAGCTCCACATTTGTCAGATGAAGAGCAACTTGCCGACTTCGAAATCACTCCTTGGATTTAGTTTATGAATTGTTATCCATATTGTGTTTAATTAAGATACTAATGTACTAGTACTAACTACTTTCATGTTTATCTTTGTATTAGTTATATTTAGACTTTGAAACTTGGTTGTTTTTAAAATGTTGGTGAAGAACTAACGATATGTATTTTGAATTTATTAAGTTTATGACTATTTTTAATATTTTATATTTTTTATTCATGTGAAACCGGTTTTACCGGTTCAAGCAGCAGTTTATCGGTTGAACCAATAAACCAATAAACCAGTAACCTGACCGGTTTGATCACCGGTCCGATTCTTACAACTATGTGCTTATGGCTCTGTTAGGGTTTTCTTCTAAATGTGAAGGCTGGAGGAAGGGGTTTCATGGAAACCCACCTTTTCAAAAGTAACTGAAACGTTGCTTCCCACTCAAACGACGTCGTTTATATGGTGACTGGGTAGGACAAATTAGCCCCTGTCCATTTCAACTTCTCCATCTCAACACTGACTGAATACATCATCCACTTCATATGACAGGTCACGCACCGAACGAGCCAGTTCAGCGTTTTCCGTCAAGTCTCGCCGGAGAAAAACGCATGGGAACCGCCTTGTGTGACGGAAATCGGAGATAGAGACCAAACTGGATCGATTTTATTTTAAGGGGTCGCATTGTCATTCTTGAAAATGAACAGGAGTCGGGTTGGTACTTCACTTTTCAAATTTCAAACAGCGTTTATAGATAACATGTTTTCGGTTCACATTTATTTTTAGATGTTAATTTGAATATTAATGTAAATTAAAATAAAATTTTACAAAAGTTGCGAGTGTCTGTGATAAATAGTTAATTTTCTAATTAGATTTAATTTATTTTTATATAATTGTCAAATTAGTATTTTTTTTAAAACTTAATTACAATCTAAAAATTTATGCTTTCTGCTCAGTTATTCTTCTATATATCAGAAAGTCACCCAAAAAATTATATAAAAAAATTCAAAATCTTAGTTAAAAGAACGTGCAAAAATGAAATCTATATCTAAAGTCAATAATAATTTTATTGAAAGTTACGACTTACGAGGGAGATGGGTAATATATGTTTATGAATTGAAGTAAAATCTTAGTAAGTGTAGATAAAGAAAAAGCCGATCGCGAGAAGATGATGACTTTATGAAACATTAGTTGTATATTAAAATAGAAATGAAGAATAAATTCTTAATCATTTGTATCAACCAGTTACAAGGCTGAAGCTTGATAGAATCTAGACGTATGATTCCTATTATTAAGTACTTCTTTTTGTCTACTGATTTTCCATGCTTTTATTGTCGCATTCTGCACTGTAAAATAACAATTTTCATGATCAGATTTCTCTTCTTATTTATTGCTTCACAAATCTTAATTTACATGGGTCACCTACAACGGCCAAATCCTTGAGTTCAGAGACCGATAAGATAGCATTGCTTGCTTTGAAGGACAAGCTTACCAATGATGATCCTCATGCTCTGCCATGATGGAATGAGTCTCTCCATTTTTGTGAATGGCAGCGCGTTACATGCAAGTTGCTGCCACATGAGAGTCTCATTCCTACAACTGCAAAATTAATACTGGGTGGTACTCTTGCGCCATCCTTAGGAAATTTAACGTTTTTCAAGGAGTACTGACATCTACTTGCATGGTGAAATTCCAAGACAAGTAGGTAGTTTAAAGAGGCTGAAGATTCTTGACTTAGAGAGACAATAATCTTGGTAATCATATTCCCGTAGAGATGATAAATTGTTCAAGCCTTCAGGTGATTATATTGCTATACAATAATTTAACTGTCAAATTTCCTTCATGGCTTAGTTCTATGGAACAACTCACTCAATTGGGACTTGTAGCCAATGATTTTGTCGGCAATATCCGGCCTTCTTTGAAAAATTTTTCATCACTTCACAAGTTGTCACTTTCACAAAATCATTTGGAAGGAAGCATAACTCCAGCTTTAGGAAGGTTGACGAATTTAAAATTTTTCGCCCTGGGACTAAATAATTTTTTTGGATTACTTCCTCCTTCACGTTACAACCTTTCAAATATTCAAACTCTCTCATTAGCGGGCAACCAATTAGCGGGTAATCTTCTCTCAAACATAGCTCAGGTTTTTCCCAATCTTCAAAATTTTGCGTATAGAGGAAACTTATTCACTGATATTTTTCCATCTTCAATATCTAATCTTTCTGAATTGCAAAAATTTGATATAGAAGAAAATGATTTTTATGGACTAATTTCTCCACTTTAGGAAGTTTACACAAACTGCGGGAATTTAAAGTGGGTCCTAATAGATTTGGGACTGGAAGAGCTCACGATTTGGATTTCTTTTCTTTCGTTGACTAATTATACTCAATTGCAAAAGCTGGACTTTTATAAAAATTATTTAGGTGGTGCATTGATAATTCTCATAGGCAACTTATCAACCAATCTTATTAAGATTTTGCTTGACATGGGATTGAATCAAAGATCTGGAAGAATATCTGGAAAAATTGAAAATCTATTTGGCTTAGGTTCACTTTTTATGGATGAGAATGTCCTTGAGGGACCATTTTCAAATTCAATTGGAAAGCTTAAAAATCTAGTAATAATATTTTTGAGTAAGAACAATCTTTCAAGTAACATTTCTACTGGTATAGGCAATCTTACTATATTGGCAGAAGTTTATATAGACTTTAATGCATTTGAACTTTAAAGGAAGTATTCTATTTACGTTGATATACTGTAAAAAGATGCATATATTTAGCATTTTTAAAAATAATTTAAGTGAAAATATACCTACTCAAATCTTTGGCTATCAAGAAGGTTTAGTAAATTTTGACTTATCCACCAACTCCTTTATTGATTCAATCCCTCTAGAGTTAGGTAATTTGATGCATATCTCAAAATTATATATGTATGCAAACAAGTTTTGTGGTGTCATCCCATGGAACTTGGTGTGTAACACTATCAGAGCTTCGACTAGACAGAAATTTCTTCTATGGGAGTCTACCCCATTCCTGGGATCTTTAAGATCCCTTGAAAGGTTAGACCTTTCTAATAATAACTTCTCAAGCACAATCTCCATGAACTTGAAAACCTGACTTTTTTGAGTAATTTGAACTTATCTTATAACCATCTCTATGGTCAAGTCTCACTGGAAGGAGTCTTTAGTAACATCACTATAATATCACTCATTGGAAATAATGATTTGTATGGTGGGATACCTCAACTGAATCTCTCTCCATGTCCTGAGTTTTTCTTAAACAAACATTAGAGCTCTCATGAAAAGAAAATTACTCTCATCGGTGTGATTGGCAGGCTTTTGATCTCTTTCATAATTTTATTAGTATCTATTGCCTCAGGAAGAAGTCCAAGAAGTTATCTTTTTCACCATCACTAAAACATAGATACTTAAAGGTTTCCTATGGAGAGCTACATCAAGCAACAAATGGATTTTCTTCATCCAATTTAGTTGACACGGGAAGCTCTGGCTCTGTGTATAGAGAAACCCTTGTCTATTTTGAGAGACCTGTTGCTGTGAAAGTGTTGAATCTTCAAACAGGTGGGGCATCGAAGAGTTTCATGGCCGAATGTAAAGCTCTAGGAATAATTAAACACAGAAACCTTCTTAGCCTATTGGCTTCTTGTTCAAGTGTTAACTACAAAGAGAATGATTTTAAGGCCATAGTGTTTGAGTTCATGTCTAATAGGAGCCTAAAAACTTTGTTGTACAACACTATTGAAGATAGCGAGTCCACAAATCTGAGTCTGAACCTTATGCAAAGGGTAAATATTGCTCTTGATATAGCTTTTGCATTGGATTATATTCACAATGATTCAGGAGTTGTAATTCATTGTGATATTAAGCCTAGCAATATGCTTCTTGATGATGATATTGTTGCCCGCTTGGGAGACTTTGGTCTAGCTAGACTTATTTCAAGGGGACAGAAGCTATTCTACCAGTAATCATGGTAGTTCCTCTATAATTATGGGAGCCATCCGATATGTTCCACCAGCCACCAGGTAAAAGTGCTCTTGATCACTTTTGGTAATATTTGTCTACTATTTCTTCAAATTAATTCATGTATTATTATTTGTTAGATTCACGATATTATCATGCATAATTGCATTAATTTACTTATGATATCTACCTTGTTATGGCAATCAACTCCTTAAAATATTTATTAAATTGAAAATAACTAGTCTATAATCATCATGTTGTTGCGGTATGTCTATTCTTCTTCACTTATCATTTTGTTGGAATCATTTAAAGTATGGAGGAGGTGGGTCAGTATCACCACAAGGAGACATTTATAGCTATGAAATTTTTCTTTTGAAAATACTAACAGGAAAGAAACCAACAAATGACATGTTTGGTGAAGATCTAAGTCTACACAAGTTTTGTAAAAAAGCAATTTCAGAAGGAATCACTAAGATTGTTGACTCAAGATTGCTAACTCCGTATGGTGAAGGAGAAAGAAAGATCACACAAAAGCAAAGTATCAAGGAGTGTTTAGTGTCCTTTCCAGGATTGGAGTTGCATGTTTTCAAGAGTTTTCCACTCAACGAAACATTCTTTCAGGTAATATTCCTACTGGCATAGGCAATCTTACTATATTGTCAGAAGTTCACATGGACTTTAAAGCATTTAAAGGAAGTATTCCATTTACCTTGATATATTGTAAAAAGATGCACACATTCAACATTTCGGTAAACAATTTAAGTGGAAACATACCTACTCAAACTTTTGGCTATCAAGAAGGTTTAGTAAATATTGACTTATCCACCAACTCCTTTACTGGTTCGATCCCTCTAGAGTTAGGTAATTTGATGCATCTCTCCAAATTATATATGTATGCAAACAAGTTTTGTGGTGTCATTCCCGTGGAACTTGGTGTGTAACACTAACAGAGCTTCGATTAGACAAAAATTTCTTCCATGGGAGTCTACCCCCATTCCTGGGATTTTTAAGATCTCTTGAAAGGTTAGACCTTTCTAATAATTTCTCAAGCACAATCTCCATGAACTCGAAAACCTGACTTTTTTGAGTAATTTGAGCATGTCTTATAATCATCTATATTGTCAAATTCCACTGGAAGGAGTCTTTAGTAACATCACTGTAATATCACTCATTGAAAATAATGATTTGTATGGTGGGATACCTCAACTGAATCTCTCTCCATGTCCTGAGTTTTTCTTAAACAAACATTAGAGCTCTCATGAAAAGAAAATTACTCTCATCAGTGTGATTGGCAGGCTTTTGATCTCTTTCATAATTTTTGTTAGTATCTATTATGCCTCAGGAAGAAGTCCAAAAAGTTATCTTTTTCACCATCAGTAGAACATAGATATTTGAAGGTTTCCTATGAAGAGCTACATCAAGCAAGAAATGGATTTTTTTCATGCAATTTAGTTGGCTTGGGAAGCTCTGGCTCTGTGTATGGAGAAACTCTTGTCCATTTTGAGAGACATGTTGCTGTGAATGTGTTGAATCTTCAAACACGAGGGGCATCGAAGAGTTTCATGGCCAAATGTAAAGCTCTAGGAAAAATTAAACACAGAAACCTTCTCAGCCTACTGACTTCTTGTTCAAGTGTTGATTACAAAGGAATGATTTCAAGGCCATAGTGTTTGAGTTCATGTCTAATGGGAGCCTAGAAACTTTGTTGCACAACACTATTGAAGATAGCGAGTTCACAAATATGAGTCTGAACCTTATGCAAAGGGTAAATATTGCTCTTGATGTAACTTTTGTGTTGGATTATATTCATAATGATTCAGGAGAAGCCGTAATTCATTGTGATATTAAGCCTGGCAATGTGCTTCTTGATGATGATATTGTTTTCCACTTGGGAGACTTTGGTCTAACTAGACTTGTTCAGTTGTTCAAGGGGACAAAAACTATTCTACTAGTAATCATGGTAGTTCCTCTATAATTAAAGGAACCATCGGATATGTTCCACCAAGTAAAAGTGCTCTTGATCATTTTTGGTAATATTTGTCTACTATTTCTTCAAATTAATTCATGTATTATTATTTGTTAGATTCATGATACTATCATGCATAATTGCATTAATTTAATTATGATGTCTACTTTATTATGGCAATCAATTCCTTAAAATATTTATTGAACTGAAAATAACTGTTCTATAATCATCATGTTGTTGCGCTATATCTATTCTTCTTCCCTTATCATTTTGATGGAATCATTTAGAGTATGGAACAGGTGGGTCAGTATCACCACAAGAAGACATTTATAACTATGAAATTCTTCTTTTGAAAATACTAACAGAAAAAAAAAACAACAAATTACATGTTTGGTGAAAATCTAAGCCTACACAAATTTTGTAAAAAGATAATTCCAAAAGGAATCATTGAGATTGTTGATTTAAGATTGCTAACTTTGTATAGTGAAGGAGAAAGAAAGATCACGTAAAAGTAAAGTATCAAGGAGTGTTTAGTGTCCTTTGCCAGGATTGGAGTTGCATGTTCTCAAGAGTTTCTCACTCGACCGATGAACATTAAAGATGTCATAATGGAGCTGCATGCAATTAAACACAAACTCCTTCCATAAATAGGTGTCATGTTTATGAGAAACATTTAGCTGCTTTGAGTTGGATTATCCTTCTTCTTTTTTGTGAATTATTGCGTGTTGTCTGTGTTTTCTTCTCTACCATTTACAAGGATTAAGGAATAATACTTGCTCACCAATTTATTACCATCAATCTTGGTTTATATAAGAAACTGTATCATTACATGTTCGTTCTCTTTAATCACGGTAATGTGAGATAACAATTCAACACGATTGATTAATATACACAAACAGAAAAGGGCAAAAGAGAGGTTTGATTTGTCGATTTACCGAAACAGATTTCACGCGCTTGAGGAATCATCGCTTGTCGTAATCGACGATCTCATCCTCAGTGACGGATCTAGAATGTTGAACAATGGAGCGACCAATAGAGTTGATCCAATCCTCCTTCTCCTTCTTCGAATCGGCGATGAAGTACATCGTGTCGTAGCGCGTGGATAGCTCGAATGCACAAGGCTTGTTGAGCGCATCCTCCGCGCCCTTAACGGTAAGGCAAGACGCGACGGTAATGACGCCGCGTGGCTTTGATGCACGCGTGACGGTTGAGTCCTTGAACCAGAAAAGCTTCCCTTGCTTGAGGACGAACCAGCGACGGCGCCACGTTTTGATGTACTCTCCCTGCTTTGTTAGCCAGCCGGTTCGCTCAGGGTTCGACCAGAACTCGATGGCATCGTGGTCCGCCGTTGCCGGATTGGTTGCGAGGCCAACCGCGGCGCGCCACAGGTTGGCAAAAAAAAAAAAAATAACACAATGAGTATTGACATTTTAAAATAAATACGTTAGAAATGTCACCCTAAAATTTATGAAGTTCTTTTAAATGTATGTTATATTGATAGAATTAAAAAGGATTTAGCCGATTTTTTTTCTCTACAATCTTACTTCTACCTAAAATTTTAATCTTTCTTAAGAATTTCCAAAGATACATATTAGAACTCCAAATTTCTAAAAGTTTAATTATTTTATTAGTCTTTGTAGTTTCACCAACTTTTTAATTAAATTTTTATATTTTTTTAATTGAGTCTCTATATTTCTTTTAATCTTGTAATTAGATTTTTTTCATGTCAAAAATATTAAAATTAATAGAATATTTCTCTCAAAAAATATGTGATCAAATATTTAATTAGGTTTTTAATTACAGATACTTTTTAAAAACAATATAAAAATTTAATTAAAAAAATATAGGGACTTAATTAAAAATTTAGTAAATCTATAGAAATCAACAAATTAATTAAACCATTCCTAAAAATCTTCTGTCTACTATTCTTTGATGCGATTTTCTGGATTTATCTTGTTTTTTAACAACATAATCTTGGGTTACTATAGATTAGTATGATTTTCGGTATGTCTATATCTTGAAAAATATCTAAGCATTTGTCCTTTAGATCACTTTATATTTCTCAGAATCAATCAAATTCTTAAACTTATATTTGTGTTGTCATCATATAAAAAGGTGAGATTGTTAGTTTCACTTTCACATATCTCTAATTGAGTTTTGATGATTATACACACTCAAATATAATTTAATAATTTCATTATTTACTATTTAACATTTTCTCAAGTGTTCAATGCAATAAGATTTTTTTTTCTAAAGCAATATGTGTTAAGTACAATTTTAATCCCTAACGTAGAGATCGAAAATTTATTTTGTCTCTGCCCTTTTTTTTTTGCTACAAAATGGTCTCAAAAATTTCAGTTTGTTTGAAAATCTTCCTTTTTACCAAATTTTTTATTTTTATTACCAAATTACTCCTAATTAAAAAAATTATAAAATAAAAGAAAAAAGAAAGAAAGGAAATTCGCGGCATCGCCACCACTGCTGTAGTCCTTTCCACGCGATCCGCCACCACCACTGCATCTCTCCTCCTCTCGCGATTCGCAGTTCACTGCCACAGCCCCTCCTGCCCCACCACCTTTAGCCCTTTTTTCTTTAATTTTTCTATTTTTGTTTCTGCTTCTAGTTTGCTTTTGTTGTTGCTTTGATTTCATTATCCATTGTTGTTGGTGGTGTTGTTCTTCTAGTTGTTGTTGTTTCATTGTAGTTGCTGTTTCACTGCTCCTGTTTTCTGCTTCTGCATGCTGCTTCTGCATTCTGCTTCTGTTTCTGCATGTTAGGGAAGATGGGGGAAGGGTATTTTCGTTCGAATGACTATTTTTAAACAAACTGAAATCTTTAGGACCATTTTGTAGTGGAAAAAAGGTCGGGGATGAAATAAATTTTCAGTCTCTACGTTAGGAACCAAAATCGTACTTAACCCGTAATATATTATATATATAAACTAAGTGAATGCCAAATCTGAGAAAGTGTTATATAATTTCAGAAACTATATCTAAGTAAACAATTCATGTTAGAACTTCTGCCCCCAAGTAATAGTATACCTCCAAAATTATGTCATTTTCTCACGTGCGAAAAAAATTTAAGGGAATGAAAAATTTCAACCTCAAAAAGTATCATAGCAAAACACGCATTATGACTGCAACGGTTTAATTCAAATATACTCAACAAGTTAAACCGTTTGAAGGCATCTTTTGACGTTTAACTACAAAATACTACCAAAAGGATAAAAGATAGTGGCACAAGAAAAAAGAATTTTTCCTTTGTACCTTCTTACAAGTTATGATAAAAGGTGACAGTGTGTGAAAAAGGGTGTCCAACGGTTCTTGAATGCCTTAGGACTATATATGCAAGACCTTTATACCTTGATCAAGTGATGAAGAGTGGACAAAAACATGTTGAAGGTGTTGCAAGTGTGAGTAGCTGCACTTTCAGTGAGAGAAAACCAGAGAGAAAGGCACAATTGCAAAATACCTAATAGCATAAAATGGTGAATCACACTTTACAGGTGAGTTGCAAATACATATATATACAGCACCTACACTATACCTTAGCTGTACTAGATCAGAACCCTTCTAACAAACTAGTAACCAATTTGCTGAGGTGTCATCTAATATAATTATCAACATGACTAACTGATCAGGCACATATCAGCTCCTAACTTAAATTACTCTAACTATTTATTATCAAACTTAGAGGTTAAGTGACACCCTCCCTTAAGTTAGGAGCGTATATGTTCAGCATGCCTAGTTTATCTCGGAGCCTACTAAACACGGTTGGTGCAAGTGCTTTGGTGAGCAAATCAGCCACTTGCTCATGGGTTGAGATGGGTAGCAAATGAATGAGTCCCTCTTGAACTTTATTCCTCACCACATGACAATCCACCTCTATGTGTTTCGTCCTCTCATGGAACACAGGGTTAGATGCTATGTATATTGCTGACTGACTATCACAGAAGATGTTGATAGCCTTGGTAAGAGGGATCTGCAGATCCTTCAAGATGTAACTAATCCATTGTGCCTCTCTAGTCGCACTCGCTAATGCTCGATACTCTGCCTCGGAGGATGATGAAGCCACTGTCAATTGCTTTTTACTCTTCCATGTTATGAGTGAGTTTCCCAGGTAGAAACAATAGGCTGAAATTGATTTCCTAGTGTCTGGGCATGCTGCCCAGTCCGAATCTGAGAACCCAGTCAGATTGAAATCTGGTTCTGATGTGAAAAACAACCCTGCTGCTGGGGCTCCTTTTAAGTACCTGAGCACATGATGTGCTGCCTGCATGTGCTGTGTGGTTGGGCAGTCCAAAAACTGACTGAGCTTTCCAACTGCGTAACTTATATCAGGTCTGGTGTTAGCTAAGTACAAGAGCCTCCCAACTAGCTTCCTATAAGCTGAATGATCCTTCAGTGGTTCTCCTCTTTCTCTGGACAGCTTCACGATATAATCCAATGGTGTTCTTATTGGTTTGCAACCTTCAAATCTTGTGTCTTTTAACAAGTCCATCACATACTTTCTTTGATAGAGAGCAATACCTTTCTTTGATCTTGCAACTTCCATCCCTAGAAAGAACTTCAAATCTCCTATGTCCTTGATCTTGAATTTCTCATCCAAGATCCTCTTAATTCGATCGATTTCCTTTTCATCATTTCCAGCTATCACTAAGTCATCCACATAGACCAGCAGTGCTGTAAAACCAGATTCTGTCCCTTTCGTGAACAAGCAATGGTCTGATGCTGACCTGGTGTATCCAGCTTCTACCAAGACAGAATGTAGCATGTGGTTCCATTGACGACTAGCCTGCTTGAGTCCATACAGTGATTTTTCCAGCTTACACACCTTCCCATCTTCAATTTCCAAACCTTGTGGTGGCCTCATGTAAACCTCCTCCTTGAGTACGCCATGCAAGAATGCAGTATTTACATCAACTTGTTTAAGCATCCAACCTTTCATGGCAGCCAAGGCTAGCACAATCCTTAGTGTTTTCAGTTTTACCACTGGGCTAAATGTGTCTAGATAATCAATACCGGCCACCTGTGTATACCCTTTTGCTACTAACCGTGCCTTGTGCCTTTCTATCGAACCGTCCGGGTTGTGTTTTATCTTGAAGACCCACTTACTTCCAATCGCTTTCTTCCCATGAGGCAGAGTTGTAAGCCTCCACGTTTTGTTCATTTTAAGAGCCTTAAGCTCAGCATTGATCGCATCTTGCCAACAGGGTTGTAACACCGCCTCCTCATAACACTTTGGCTCGATATCATTGGTTAGTGCAAGTGAATATGCTTTATGTAATGCAGAAAGAGATTCATAAGACACAAAGTTTGACATTGGATACCTGACTTTATCGTTGATGGTTTGATTTGGATTAGCTTTGTCAATGGTGGTGCTCATACAAACAAAATCCTTTAGATAAGCTGGTGGCTTTCTCTCCCTTGTGGATTTCCTTTGTACATTATGTTCAGAGTATCTTAGTTGTGAGTTTTCCCTGGCTAGTTCTTGGGTATTTTCCCTTTGATTTGTTGAGTCACCTTTAGTGACTCTCGATGAGTCACTCGTGTGCTTGTAGGAAGAAGGGCCATGGTCCAATTCCAATGTTTCAGGTCTTAGTGCAGGTGGTGCAATGGTTTTATTTATTTTTAATTCTAATGTTGATGCATGATTGTTTTTATCTTGTGCAAAAGGAAAATGGTTTTCGTAAAATTCCACATTTCTAGAAACAAAAATTTCTTTGGATTTTAAGTCGATTAAAACATATCCTTTTGTCCCCTCCCTAAATCCAAGGAAAGCACATTTCCTGGCTCGAGGATCCAGCTTGGACCTGTGAGCATTGATGGTGCTGGCATAGGCCAAGCAACCAAAGACCTTTAGGGTCAGTAGATCAGGGAGAGATTGATGCAATATTTGAAAAGGAGACTTGTCCTTGAGAAAAGTAGAAGAAATCCTATTCATTAAGAAAACAGCATGCTTAACAGCAAAATTCCAAAAACAATGTGGGACTTGAGATTGAAATAGTATAGCTCTGGTGATGTTAAGAATATGTTGGTATTTTCGTTCTACTATCCCATTTTGTTGAGGAGTCTCAACACAGGAAGTTTGATGCAAAATTCCAGTTTTAGCAAAAAAAGATTCCATGAGAAATTCTGGACCATTGTCAGTCCGAATGATTTTGATAGATTTGTTGAATTGAGTTTGTATGAAAGTGATGAAATGTTGAACTAGATTGCATACTTCAGACTTCAATTTCATCAAGTACACCCAAGTATATCTTGATTTATTTTCTACAATGGTTAGAAAGTAACGATGTCCACTGGTGGATGGCACTCTAAGTGGCCCCCAAATGTCTATGTGTACAAGCTCAAACAATTGAGTTGGGTCAGAACTACTTACAGGAAAAGGATGTCTTTTCTGTTTAGCTAGATGGCAAGCATGTAATCGGGTATAGCTCTAAAACTGTCAAGATCTTCCCAAATGGATTTCAACTTTGTGAAATACTTAGTTACATCTAGGTCTCCTTGCTTGATGGCAAACAACTCTTCTTGCAACTCTGCCACCCTAAATCTGTCTCCTTGATAGTATCGGTGCTTTAATTCACTCCACAGATTGCTGGCCACATTGTTCCAAACAACACTTCTAGCTATGTCTGGACTAAGGGAAAGGTTTATCCAAGCTACGACGTAAGTGTTACACCTATCCCATGCCTCAAAGGTTTCATCATCCTTATTAGGCTTAGGCAAACTACCATCAATAAATTTCATCTTGTTCTTCCCTTTCAGTCCCCACAGCACAGATCTACTCCAATCACCATAGTTTTTACCATCGAGAATAACAGTAGTAAGAGGAATACCAGTGCTCTCAGAGGGATGAAGATAATAGATGCTCTCTGGATCCTGATTCGGTTTGGTACTCTTCTTGCTAATGCTCGCTTGAAATGTTGTGAGCTGATTCAGAAAATTCATGAATGCTTCTGCATTTACACCTTCCATCGCACCTTCCAGCAACGTCGATTGATAGAAGCCTCAGTGATTAACCTTCTTCCTACAATCTCGTTGATCGGAGTCACCTTCTCACAGTTACAGAGAGTGTGAGGCGGCGCACTCTCATCAAGCTCTATCGTATAAGTTTGTAGGAAGAGAAGAAAGATAGAAAGAGAGGATGAATTTGACTTGAGAAATTAGATGGAGAAAGAAAGAAATTCAACGGATTAAACTCAAATTGAAATTAGATGAATCACACGCTGAATTGAAAAGAAACTCAAAGAAATTTCAGTTTGGAACGAGATACAGAATCTGGATCGAGAAGAGAGGAATTTGGATCACCATTCGCATAACTGAGCTCTTGCAAAATTGGCAAGATTTCAGATCAGGCTGCACCTTCCTCAATCTGAATCTCAGTGCTTGCCACACTCCACGCTCACCGCACCATGTTGAAGGTGTTGCAAGTGTGAGTAGCTGCACTTTCAGTGAGAGAAAACCAGAGAGAAAGGCACAATTGCAAAATACCTAATAGCATAAAATGGTGAATCACACTTTACAGGTGAGTTGCAAATACATATATATACAGCACATACACTATACCTTAGCTGTACTAGATCAGCACCCTTCTAACAAACTAGTAACCAATTTGCTGAGGTGTCATCTAATATAATTATCAACATGACTAACTGATCAGGCACATATCAGCTCCTAACTTAAATTACTCTAACTATTTATTATCAAACTTAGAGGTTAAGTGACAAAACACAAGAAAAGATGCATCTAATAAGAAATCATTTCATTGGTATCTTCGCCCCATAAGTCAATACTTATAGAAGAAAGACGAAATAGTTTGTAATCTAGGACTTTCTTGTGCATCCATAGTGTAGATTACATACATGTAAATCTAAGGATAGTTCCCGTTCATTTGATAAAATTTTTGAACTAACTAAAAACTATGATAAGTTTTTTAACCGAGTTATTAACTTTCTGGACTTTTAATGCTCTTATGTAAACACTGTGGAGTTAAATATCAAAATGGTTCATGAACTTATAATTGAGCCTCACAGTCATTTCTAAATTTGTATTGGCTCTAATATTGTCTTTGAATTTAACAAAGGTGACTCACGGTCGTCACTGAAGTATTTTTCAGGGAATATTCTTTAACAGCGTGATGACCTGTATGAAGAGACGCCACCGTGGATAGATAATGGCTATATGATGTGACTGTTATCGTTATTTAACTTAATTTAGTCCCTGAAGTGGTTTATAACCCTAATCCCCAGTTTGAGTTCCAAATAGTTATGTCTACCATTAGAAACCACTCTTTTTCTTCTTCTCCTCTGCTCTCCTTCTTTTCTGCCAATGTTAAGCGTAGTTTGAATGGGTCATTATGTGTGGAGGCAGCAACCTTGTTGGTAGCTCCAGTAACCTTCTCTTTCTGAATGCATATTTTCATGTGTATCCATATTTTACGTGTATCCATATTTTCATGCTGATGGAACCCGAAGTTTGGAATAATAAGAGTTGGAGATAACACACACATATGGAGTCAAGGAGAGGGGCATCTATGCAATAATTAATTATATAATATAAACATCCAGAGCAGGTGGCCATAAATTGGAGGCATTTAATGGCTTCCACTTATGTTGCAGTAAGTGATTGTACTATGCTCATCATTTATTGAGCACGATCAATTTCCACGCATCTTCACGTGTTAGTTGAGCAACCTTTAATAGACGGCAACTTCCCCAACTGTACTGGTGTTAAGAAGAAAACAAATGGTAAATGTATATGATGGATGAAGCTATAAGGTATCTAATCTATCTATCCATCTAGTGTTGCACAGGTCACCCAGTCTGATCTCTGGTGATGGATTCGTCAGAGATCAGGTCACCGGCGGAGGGAGAGAGGTTGGGGACACCAATGGCGAGTAGGAAGAACCTGGGGATTCATTCATTGAGTCTGAGGATAGAAGAATGGCATTTGGTCGCGGCTACACAACACCAGCTGGATCTACACCGGTCGATATCCATGGCAAATTCATCGTTGATCTTTCTAAGATTACTGCCTTGTTCATCTTTGGTAATTGCTCTCTGCTCTCAGTGCTCTGATGTGTATGGATTTATTAATAATATGATTAATTTGGGTGTGTTTGTAAACTGCGATGGTGCAGGGAATGAGATGGCAGAAAGAATGGCATATTTCGGGCTATCAGTGAACATGGTGGTGTTCATGTTCTACGTGATGCACAGACCCTTCAGCAGTTCATCGAATGCAGTGAACAACTTCTTAGGGATATCTCAAGCATCATTGGAACTGGGTAGTTTTCTAGCAGATGCATATCTGCGGAGATACTGGACAATAGCCATCTTCACTAGCATTTATCTGGCGGGTTTGGCGGGAATAACATTGTGTGCAATAATGACGATATTTACACTGAAGCAAGAGGGATGTGAGCAGCTGACACTACTGTTAGGGGAGTATGAGGCTGCGAAGCCATGGTAGATGAACTATCTAATGGTGGACACAACAGTTATAAACCATTTCAGGGGCTAAATTGAGTTAAATAATCATAACAATAATGTCATATAGCTGTTACCTATCCACTGTGGTGTCTTTCCGTACGCGTCATCATTCCGTTGAGGAATATTTTCTGGAAAATATTTCAGGAACGACACGAGTCACCTTTGTTAAATTCAGGGACAATATTGGTAGCGAAAAAATAGCGACCTTCTTCGAAACTGCCGCAGAATTGGCAGAATTGTGGCGGTTCTGAGCTGCGGTATGGCCTCCGCTGCAAATCAATTGTTTTGGGTATATATATTTAAGAATCAGCAGATTCCAATTTTAGGTTTACTCAGTAGAATCGGTCCATCGCCGATCTGCTCCCTCCTCGCTCTGGTTCTGTTCTTAGGTTCACTCAACTTCTTGGTTCAGATTATTGGTATAAAAAAAATCCCTCTTTCAAATTTGTCCCGTTTTCCTTTTGGTTTCAGTTTTCAATTCGGTTCAGATTAATCTTTTTCTTCTTGATTTGGTTTCAATTTACTCTTTTGTTTTGTTTTGGTCTTGCCAAGAAGACAGTACAAAAGGGGTGAAGCGAAATCCAATCCATCAAGACGTACCTGTACCACTGTGAGGACTTGCTGCACCTCCATTCTGGCTCTTTCTTATCTGGTACGTGATGACATTTTCCTTTCACTGTACCTTTTTTTGGTCTGAAATTTGTCTGTGATGTTTAAATGTAAAGTTCTATCACATCTTGAAAGAAAATTATCCTTAATCAGTACCCACGAAAATTCCTAAAAACTCAGTATATATTTGTGCAAAAAGTAGAATCATTCACAAAATCAAGGCATGTTTTGTTACATAACCTATGCTAATAGTTCTTATATTTGGATATGCATGTATTGTACTACATTCCGAATTCATGTAACATAGGCATTAATTATTAGAATGTGAATCTATCTTATTAACTCACCACGATAAGTCTCTGGCTGCCTTGCTAAACTTATGGCAGTTGTAGCTCTTGAAAAAATTCTGACCTATAAAGAAATTTTTTTTGGTGACTCTGACCTATAAAGAAATTTGAAAGAATTATAATGAGAGTTATAAAATCCAAAAAACATAATTCTTTGTAAACGTTGCAATATCCAGCAGCATGCTAATCCAAAGAAAACCAATAACTAAAGGGAATTCTACATCTAGACTCTAGACTTATAAACACTTAAAAGACAGAAATAAAACTAAATACAAAGTAACAACTTTAGAGAAAATTGATACTAAAATTATGAAAACAAAAGAAATAATAGTTTCAAAAATACTTTAAATGATAACTTACCAGCAAACCTCCTTCCAACCCTAAAACCTTTTAATAGCATATGGCAATTATTTTATCGAGTACCATCCAAATAAATATTAGTATATTCTTTAATTTTCCCAACATTTTTGGGAAATGTTCAAGACTAGAGCACCTTGAAAGACAGAGATGTACAAGATTGGTCAACTTGATAGATGGAAATCTCTTAAGCCTCCTGCAACTTGGAGCACTCAATAGGCTAAGTCTATCTAAGAATCCAATTGATTTGTGAATTTTAATTAATTCAATCACATATTCAATGATAGGTGTACTAAATTTGGGACTCTGGATATATCAGGTATTTTTTCTACATTAGAATGATATGACCGTCAAGCTCATGTACTGCAGGCCTGCAGAAAAAAAAGGACGTCAAATGATGAAAAATCTTAAAGATTTTTATTGTCATATGTAAAGGTTCTAGATGAAAGAATTTTAGACTTGCCTTTTGCTTTTCAAGAAACCTAACTGACTGTATACTCTTGCTGGATAATTGGAATATGACAAGTCCCTCCAGATGAAAATCAAGTGGTAAATAAGGTGAATAATAGGATATACATCTAACCAATGGATATATATTTGTCAAATTCTTAACAAGATAGGAATGCCTAGCTACTCCTTTGCTAACAAAAGATTTAGTGTAGTTCAACTTAAAAAATCTGTTAAACTAACAAAGATTCAAAATTAAGTGACAACTTAACTTAATTCAAATAACTAATAAAGTCATAACAAAGTAATAATACTCTAATCAAATGTCAAATTTCAAATGCATCTTAAATATCTCTCGGTACTAAATTAATTGGTGCATGCTAAACTTTCACTATTAAGTAACTAAAACAACAAAGCTCAAAACTAATAACATAGAGGGAAGCTAATGATGGATTGAGCATGAAGCAGATTATGGTTTGCTTCTGCCTTCAATGATGGCTATATTATTTATAGAGGCTAAGAACCCAAGAAGCCAATCCTCATTCCTTGCATATCAGAGTAGTTTGATTGGTGATGCAACTCTGTATAAATACAACAACAACAACAACAACAAAGCCTTGTCCCACTAGGTGGGGTCGGCTATATGAATCAAATGATGCCATTGAGCTCTGTTATGTATCATGTCTACAGAGAGACCGTTTATATGTAGATCTCGTTTGACCACCTCATGGATGGTCTTCTTAGGTCTTCCTCTGCCTTTCACCCCTTGTCCATCTTCCATCTCATCCACCCTCCTGACTGGGTGTTCTGTCGGTCTTCTTCTCACATATCCAAACCACCTGAGACGCGATTCTACCATCTTTTCCACAATGGGTACTACTCCAACTCTCTCCCTTATATCTTCGTTTCTTATTTTATCCAATCGCGTATGACCACTCATACATCTCAACATCTTCATCTCTGCCACACTTAGCTTATGTTCGTGCTCCCCTTTGGCCGTCCAACACTCCATACCATAAAGCATAGCCGATCTTATAGCAGTGCGATAGAATTTGCCTTTAAGTTTTAAAGACACTTTTTTGTCACATATAAAGCCAGATACACTCCACCATTTTGACCAACCTGCTTGGATCATATGATTTACATCTTGTTCAATTCAATCTCTCCATTATCCTGTATGATGCACCCAAGATACTTAAAACTTTTAACTTTTCGTAGGATGTTTTCTCCAATCTTCACCTCTATATTAGGGTTTTCTCTTCTCAGACCGAACTTACATTCCATATATTCCGTCTTGCTACGGCTTATACGCAGACCATACACTTCTAGAGCTTCTCTTTATAATTCCAACTTCTTATTTAGGTTTTCCTTTGACTCTCCCATAAGGACAATATCATCGGCAAAAAGCATGCACCATGGCACAGGCTCTTGGATGTGCTCTGTGAGTACTTCCAAGACTAATGTGGAAAGTTATGGACTTAAGGATGATCCCTGGTGTAATTCTATACCAATAAGAAATTCCTCTGTCATACTACCTTGAGTCTTTACACTAGTTGTGGCCCCATTATACATGTCTTTAATTGCAACTCTATATAGATAGTGTGATAATAATATTTATGTTCTTGTAGCCCTGAATGTAAAGTGTAAATAGTAGTAGACTACCAAATAAGTAAGGCTTGCTACGTTTATTTCCTCATATAGTTTGTTTCTCCAACTAGCTGGTTCTAATCTTTTATCTTTCTTAATAAATCATTATCTCTGCTCTTTGTATAATATGTCCTCTGTGTTCACAATGTTGGAATTTGGAAATCGCATGCAATATCTGAATCTCTCTATTCCTTTATCTGATGATTATCTTTTAATTTTATCTTTTTATGTGCATGATTCAATATTTTTCTTTTATTTAATTTGAACACATGATCAATTTTCCTTTCTAGTGGGATACCCCTCACCTTCAAACTAAATGACTCTAAAATCAAGTGAATTTTTTCTTTGAATTTTCCACAATGTAACAGTTCTTGTCTCAATCAAAGTAATGTAGCAAATTTGGTCATAAATATAAATTACATAATGGATAATATGAATCTTCATATCTCTTTCATACATGGACCACACTTAATTACAGTAGGACATTCTTTGTTTTCAAACTATAAAATGGCATTATATATTATTTTCTCCAGTTTATATATTATTCCTAGTATACTTCATGAGATGTGCAGCATTGTCATTGTGATTTAGAAGTGGCCGCTTATATTATCATTTCCTGCCTATTTTGACTGTTTGAAAAAGTTCTCCAATGCTAAGGATTACTATATTACTGCTCATTTTTTAAATTCACTGTGAAGATAATGTAAACCTTATCATTACTGTTTTGCAATTATATGCTGCTTCCATGATACGTCTGTCTGTTTGCTTTTGGTTTTGTTTATTTATTTAAATAACAATACATAAAAATATAAATTTAGTGATATTGAGTGTCTAAATGCTAACTGATTGATGTTGCTTGCTTGAGTTTTCTTTATTATGATTATATGTAAAGTACTGATTTCTATGCTTAGTTTGAGATTGAGGGTTAAGTTAATAAACCACTAGAAAGTACAGTAGATCTTATTTGCTTAGATAAGATCTCAGTTGTATATTTGCTCTCTTTTAGTCTTTTTCATTTAGAAGAAGACAAGTTAGTTAGGGTGTTTAAATAATAATATATGTTAGAAGCTAGGAAAAATAAATTTGAAAGGGGTATTACATGACATTGAACTTCAAAAATTGTATTCAACTCAAACAACTTGTATGACAGTGACTTTTAAACCATGGAAAATTTTTTTTGTTAAATTCTTTATATACATTCAAACTATTTTTCTGTAAACATAACAAAGGATATTTAAAGCCTCTATTTTTTTCTTCTTTCTTGAGGTAACACCTAAAGAAGGGCTGAAAATATAATTTGAAGATTCTATTCTTTTTATCCACTATGATTGTTTACTTATATTTTTGTTTTAAGTATTTTTTAAATTTAACTTCTACTCCTCTTTTTCTCTTTTATTTTTTAAGGAAGCTTTTTTTCCCTTTTTTATTTTTTGCCTTTGAAACCAGCCATTCTTTCTTTCAATAATTTTTTAGAAAGTGCATAATTTTGCAATGAGTAAGCAACCTTCCCAATACCATTCGTATGCTCTATATTATCTAGGATACAAGTAACTTTGTTTCTGTTTTCTTTTTAAGTTATTCTCCCACTCTCCCTATAGGATTACTTATAAGAAATTATTGAATTTAACTCTTTTATTACTCTCCCATTACATAATTATGATAAACTGTAATTATTTCTTTTGACACAACCCGAATTTTTTTAAGCTTTTCTAGTTGTATGACTTTATTAATTTTATATTCATTTTTTGTATGATTTCAATAAATTAGATATAAATAAGAGTTGGATTTCAAAGCCATGAGCTGGTACAAAATATAGGATTGGTTTGAATAGATTCTTAGATTTCGCATTTGCTAATGCATCGTCCGATGGGATGAAACATTGTCCATGTCCTTCGTGTGGGTTCCGTCTTCTCCAAACTAGAAAGAATGCCTACGATCATCTGCTGATAAAACCTTTTCTCCCTAATTATTACCTTTTGGTTACATCACGGTGAGAGATGCGTAGTAGAGAGCTCTAGTGGTAGACAAGAAGCAGAACCTTATAGAGACCTCAGGGATCCAATACGCGACATGTCTATGAGGCATTCAACTTCCCAGGACTGATTGGCGATGACGAAGACTCAAATAATGAACATGCTTGAGGGGATGCGGAAGAGTTACCATATATATACGGCAAACCTAGTTGCGAGGCCTGTAATTTTCATGACCTGTTTGAAGATGGAGAGCAAAAATTGTATCTGGGATGCTTAAAATTCTCAAAGCTATCTTTCTTGCTGATGTTCTACCATATAAAGTGCATGTGTGGAGTGAGCGATAAAGCATTTGAAATGATACTAGAGTTACTGGGGGAAGCCTTTGAGCATACAAAGATTCTGAATTCATTGCACGATGCCAAGAGGATCATAAGATAGATCAATATTGCTTACAAGAAGATAGATGCATGTCCGAATAACTGCATGCTATGCTAGGGCAGCGACCAAGAACTATTTAAATGCAAGAGGTGCGGGACAGTGAGATGAAAGTAAAAGACTAAGAAGAATTCTAGAGTAAGGATCAACATGGATGTTAAGAAGAATGGGAAATCACAGGCAGCGAAGATTCTTCGTTACTTTTCACTTGTTCCACGATTGCAGTGGATGTTCATGTCCAATAAGATATCCCTTGACATGTGGCATAAGAAAGGTCCTAACTCTGACGATTCTTTGAGGCATCCAAGGGACGGTGATGCATGGAAGACATTTGATCGAAGATATATTGACTTCTCTAGCGATCCGCACATCGTTCGCTTAGCCTTAGCTTGCAATGGCTTTAATCCTTTTGGAAACTTAAGTTCAAAGAATCAATTTAGCCCGTGATTCTTTTTTCGTACAACTGACCTCCCTAGGATTGCATGGAACCCACTTCTTTTATTCTCTCTATGATTATTTTCGGTCCTAAAATGCCTTGAAATGATATAGATGTCTACCTAGAACCCTTGGTAGATGAGTTGAAGCAGCTGTGGGGTGGTGTTGAAACATATGACGCTAACGAAAAAAAAATATTCAAGAAGTATGCTGTGTTGATGTGGACAATTAGGGATTTTTCATACTTGGGAAATTTACACTACAACAAATGCAGATACTAGTAGCATTTTTTTTTGCTATTTGTGGCAGTTTTAAACCACCGCAAAACCGCTCTATAGCAGTTTTCCAACCGTCGTCCTATAGGGGGGTTAAGTATTGTGGCGGTTTCTGTTGGTATTATTGTCGCTATCTTCAAATAAAATAACATCAACTCTTAATACCTATCTTCCGCTCTATTCCTCCAAGGAATTCATCCGTGCAGCAATGTATCCCCACATTGCCATTGAATTAGATAACTTAGAATACTCTCCATTGCCTGCCTCTTTATCTTCTCTGCTACTACTTCATCCTCGATTATCTTCCTTTCAATTTTTCGGCTATAACCTCTGCTTGTAGTTTAAACAGCATCCTTTGGATCCCATCTATTTGAGCTCCATCCCCTGACAGATGCGAACTCAGACGGAAGAGTTGACTTGAAGTCGTTCCGAAACCCACGCTACGTACTCTACCTAAGTGCTTTTTTTTCGAGAGCTTGGGCAAGCGAATCATTTTCAGACAACATTTTAAAAGATTCATCACGCTGCTCAATCTCCATAATTTTTTTTCCTACCGGCATAAATAAGCAAACATAAGCAATTACAAGTTAGAGCTTCTTCATGTATTTAGGAGCCATTAATTCGTCTGTGCACTAAGTTCCATAACTCCCTCTACTAACTTTCCTCCCTTGTAATTTCGACGGTAACAATATAGTTTATACCATCACCATATTCCACCAAACAAAAAAAAAATGTAGTCGAAAATACAGTTCAAAGTGAATTCAAACGTAAATTATCTCCTTTCTCCCTCGTCTTGCCAGGCTTTTTGATCCGTGATGAGCGGATAATTTATACGCTTTTTGGCATTGTTTTTAGTATGTTCTTAGTAGGATCTAGTTACTTTTAGGGATATTTTCATTAGTTTTTATATTAAATTCACATTTCTGGACTTTACCATGAGTTTGTGTGTTTTTCTGTGATTTCAGGTATTTTCTGGCTGAAATTGAGGGACTTGAGCAGAAATCAGATTCAGAGGTTGAAAAAGGACTGCTGATGCTGTTGGATTCTGACCTCCTTGCACTCAAAGTGGATTTTCTGGAGCTACAGAACTCGAAATGGCGCACTTCCAATTGCGTTAGAAAGTAGACATCCAGGGCTTTCCAGCAATATATAATAGTCCATACTTTGGCCAAGCATTGACGACGTAAACTGGTGTTCAACGCCAGCCTTCTACCCAAATCTGGCGTACAGCGCCAGAAAAGGATCCAAAGCCAGAGTTGAACGCCCAAACTGGCACAGAAACTGGTGTTCAACTCCAAGAATGACCTCTCCACGTGTAGACTTCAAGCTCAGCCCAAGCACACACCAAGTGGGCCCCGGAAGTGGATTTATACATCAAATACTTACTCATGTAAACCCTAGTAGCTAGTTTATTATAAATAGGACCTCTTACTATTGTATTAGGCATCCTGGATTGTATTTTGATCCTGTGATCTCGTTTAGGGGGCTGGCCATCTCGGCCATGCCTGGACCTTTCACTTATGTATTTTCAACGGTAGAGTTTCTACACTCCATAGATTAAGGTGTGGAGCTCTGCTGTTCCTCAAAGATTAATGCAAAGTACTACTGTTTTCTATTCAATTCTTCTTATTTCGCTTCTAAGATATCCATTCGCACCCAAGAACGTGATGAAGGTGATGATTATGTGTGACGCTCATCATCCTTC
>NC_029794.2:11607143-11621509 GCF_000816755.2 Arachis ipaensis | reverse complement strand
AGAAATGGCACACAAATGGGCGTTGAACGCCCAAAATGGCCACCAACCTGGCGCTGAACGCCCAGAGTTGTGTACAAAGGCATTTTTACATGCCTAATGGGTACAGGGATGTAAATCCTTGACACCTCAGGATCTGTGGACCCCACAGGATCATCCCAGGATCTGTGGACCCCACAGGATCCTCACCTACCTCCACTCACTCTCTTCTCTCTTCTCAATCATCCTCTCTTCCCAATAAACACTCTCCCCCAAAACCCTTCACCTATCACCTCCATCCCTCTTCCCCATAAACCTACCTCATAAACTCCACCTACCTTCAAAATTCAAAAACAATTTCCCACCCAAACCCACCCATATGGCCGAACCAATACCCCCCTCCCTTCCCTATATAAAGCCCTCCATTCTTCATCAAATTCACACAACACACCCCTCTACACCCTTCTTGGCCGAAACACCTTCCCTTCTCCCTCTCCTCTATTTCTTCTTCTTCTTCTTCTATTCTTTTGTTTATTGCTCGAGGGCGAGCAATATTCTAAGTTTGGTGTGGTAAAAGCATACTGGACATCACAATTTCGTGCACCAATCCGCCAACATGAGTGTATTGTTTCGATCTATTCATAGGATTTTTTCTGCACTTCTCTTATTATGCCATCAAACGTAAGAGTGATTATGAATTCAAAATAGGTTACTTGTGTCTCAGGTTTATTGCGATACTCAACGAACTATTTCTAATTCTCCTTTTTCAATTTTCTGGCGGGTGTTCCTCTATAGTATAAGCATCTTCATTGATTTGTAACACTCATGATACAACCTATCTTCATCAAAGTGGAATATTTTCGCAACGATAACTTCAAATTGTCATTAATTAAATAAGTGAATCAATTTAATTCAACAATGCTATAAATTTTTACTTTTACACAATCATTATAAATCTTGTCTTTACCAAGTACATTTCAAATTTCTTCATATATAAAAAATTTGTTATAGTCTGCACCTAACAATCCAAGAACGCTGATCTCCAATTGGTTGTAGTTCTCTATTGAACTTGAGTATGATCTTTCTACCATTATTAGGGTGTTTCTAATCATTTCCAATATATAGAGGTTCAAGATTTGTTACCGATGACATCATTATTCCAAAATTTGGTATTTTTGCGTCCTTTGTGCCTTTGAACATCAGAAACATGAAATAGATTGTCAATGTGTTGTTCAAATGAATCTACCTCGTTTGCCAGTCTTCATCTCCTGGCTCTGAGGTTTGTACACCGTTGGTGCAGGGCATCAAGTCTTAGTCCGCTCCGAAACTAAGACCTGATACACAGACATGGACCAATGGTGTACAAACTTCGAAGATAGGCAATGAAGACTTGGATCCAGAGACAATCTATTTGCTGCTTCTTATGCTCAAAGGTGCAAAGAACGTAAAAGTATCGAATTTTGGAATGATGTCTTCGGTAACAAATCTTAAATCTCTATATATTCAAAATAATTAGACGCTATTATTTTTATTTTCTGGCATGTTGGCCACAAAGGCCACATAAATAAGGTATATTCGTTATATATTTTGATTGAATAATGAAGAAGGCTCGTTTAAGTGTGAGAAAAGTTTTGGAACGGTCTAATAAAGGTGGAAAGATCATACTGAAGTTCAACAAAGAATTGCATCCAATTGGAGATGGAGCTAGTCTATTGAGTGGCTTTCTTGGATTGCAAGGTGTTAACCATAATAAATTTTTATATCTATGAGAAAATTCGAAGAAATGTGCTAGCAAAGATCAAATTATAATAATTGCATAGAGGTAAAAATTTATAGCATTGTTGAATTAAATCGATTCTTTTATTTAACTATTACTAACAATTTAAATTTATTGTTGCGGAAATATTCCACTTTGATGAAGATAGTATTAGAGGCATCAAAAGTACAATTTTAAAAGGTATAGAGAGGTCGTGGATGGAAACAAGAAACAGGTTGTATCATGAATGTTACAAGTCAAAGAAGACGCCTGAATAAAATATTGAGGAATGCTCGCTGGAAATTGATAAAGAACATTGGAAATGGTTCCTTGAATATCGCAATGGACTGGAGACACATGTAACCTATTTTGAATTTGTGGAAAAATAATAATATTTATGCTACATTGATATGGACAAATTCGGTGAGTAATCACTCTTACATTTGATGGCATAATAAGAGAAGTGCAGAAAAAATGCTGTGAATCGATCGAAACAACGATACACTCACACTAACGGATCGAAAAGCCTGGCGGGAGAAGGAACGAATTAATTTACGTTTGAATCCACTTTGAACTGTATTTTCGACTTTCGTTTATTTAGGTGGAATATGGTGATGATATAAACTACATTGTTACAATCAAAAGTACAAAGGAGGAAAGTTAGCAAAGAAGAATTATATAACTTAGTGCACAAACGAATTTATGGCTTCTATGTACATGAAGGAGCTCGGGCGATTGGTATAAGTACTACATTGAGATCCTTTATGTTGTTTCTTGTTGATTTTAACAATAAAATTGTGTTGAATATGCTCTAACCTATAATGGTTTATGTTTTCTTATGTATGTCGGTAGAAAAGTTTGATGAATCCTCTAAAATGTTGTCTGAAAATGATTCGCTTGTCCAAGCTCTTGGAAAAGAGCACTCGGATAAAGTGTGTGGCATGGATTTCGGATTGGCTCCAAGTCAACTCTTCCGCCCGAGTTCACATCTGTCGGCGGGTAGAGCTCAAACAGAGAAGACCCAAAGGATGCTATTTGAACTACAAGCAGAGGTGGCAGCCAAAAAATTAAAAAGGAAGGTGATGGAGGATGAAGTCACAGCAGAGATGATAAAGTGACAGGCAATGGAGAGTGTTCTAAGTTATCTAATTCAACGGCAACTGATGCGAATTTGGACGGAAGAGTTGACTTGGAGTCGGTCCGAAATCCATGCGACGCACTTTTCCCGGGTGCTCTTTTCCAAAAGCTTGGACAAGCGAATCATTTTCAGATAAAATTCTAGAGGATTCATCATGCTGCTCAATCTCCATAACTTTTTTCTACCGACATTAATAAGCAAATATAAATGATTCGGGATAGAGCATATTCAACGCAATTTTATTATTAAAATCAACAAGAAACAACATAAAGGATCTCAACGTAGTACTTATACCAATTTCACGAGCCCCTTTATGTATATAGGAACCATAAATTCTTTTGTGCACTAAGTTCTATAACTCTCCTTTGCTAACTTTCCTCCTTTGTAGTTTTGATTTTAACAATGTATTTTATATCCTCACCATATTCCACCCAAATAAAGGAAAGTAAAAAATAAAGTTCAAAATGAATTCAAACATAAATGACCTCTTTTTTCTTTCGCCTTACCAGGCTTTTCGATCCGCCAGTTTGAGTGTATCATTGTTTCGATCGATTCGCAGTATCTTTTCTACACTTCTCCTATTATGCCATCAAACGTAAGAGTAATTACGCGCCGAATTTGTCCATATCAACATAGCATAAATAGTATTATTTTCTCACGAATTCAAAATAGGTTACAGTATCTCAGGTTTATTGCGATATTCAAGCAACCATTTCTAATGCTTCTTATCAATTCCCAAAGGGCGTTCCTCAATATTTTGTTCAAGCGTCTTCGTTGATTTGTAACCCTCATGATACAACATATTCCTTGTTTCCTTCCAAGACTTCCCTATACTTTTTAAAATTGTACTTTTGATGCCTCCAATACTATCTTCATCAAGGTGGAACATTTTCGCAACGATAAGTTCGAATTGTTAGTAATTAAATAAAATAATCGATTTAATTCAACAACGCTATAAATTTTCACCTTTACACAATCATTATAAATCTTGTCTTTTCCAAGCTCATTTCTTCAAATTTTTTCACATATAGAAAATTTGTTACAATCAACACCTAAAAATCTAACAATGCCACTCAATAAACCAGCTTCATCTCCAATTGGTTACAGTTTTCTGTTGAATTTGAGCATTATCTTTCTACCATTATTAGGTCATTTCATAGCTTCCCTCACACTTAAACGAACTTTTTTTCATTATGCCATCAAAATCTATAAAGAATAGAACCTTATTTATGTGACTCTTATGCCAAGATGCGAGAAAAATAAAAATAACAGAGTCTAACCATTTTCAATATATAGAAGTTCAAGATTTATTACTGATGATATCATTATTCCAAAATTTGGTATTTTTGCGTCTTTTGCGCCTTTGAGCATCAGAAACATGAAATAGATTGTCAATGTGTTGTTTAAATGAATCTACCTCGTTTGCCTCTGGTCCAAGTCTTCATCTCTTGGCTTTGAGGTTTGTACACCATTGGTGCAGGGTATCAAGTCTTAGTTCGCTCCGGAACTAAGACCATAGACATGGACCAATCGTGTACAAACTTCAAAAACAGGGGATGAAGACTTGGACCCAGAGACAAACGAGATAGATTCATTTGAACTACATATTGACAATCTATTTGTTGCTTCTTATGCTCAGTGGTGCAAAGGACGTAAAAATATCAAATTTTGGAATGATGTCCTCGATAACAAATCTTGAATCTCTATATATTCAAAATAATTAGACGCTATTATTTTTATTTTCTCGCATGTTGGCCACAAGGGCCACATAAATAAGGTATATTCATTATAGATTTTGATGGAATAATGAAGAAGGCTCATTTAAGTGTGAGAAAAGCTTTGGAACGGTCTAATAAGGGTGGAAAGATCATACTGAAGTTCAACAAAGAACTTGCATCTAATTGGAGATGGAGCTAGTCTATTGAGTGTCTTTCTTGGATTACTAGGTGTTGATTATAATAAATTTTATATATGTGAGAAAATTCAAAGAAATGTGCCTGGCTAAGATAAAATTTATAATGATTGCGTAGAGGTAAAATTTTATAGCATTGTTGAATTAAATCGATTCTTTTATTTAACTATTACTAATAATTTGAATTTATTGTTGCGGAAATATTCCACTTTGATGAAGATAGTATTGGAGGCATCAAAAGTACAATTTTAAAAAGTATAGGGAGGTCGTGGATGGAAACAAGGAATAGGTTGTATCATGAATGTTATAAATCAACGAAGATGCTTGAATAAAATATTGAGGAACACTCGTTGGGAATTGATAAAGAACATTGGAGATGGTTCCTTGAATATCGCAATGAACCTGAGGCACATGCAACCTATTTTGAATTCGTGAGAAAATAATAATATTTATGCTACGTTGATATGGACAAATTCGGTGAGTAATCGCTCTTACGTTTGATGGCATAATAGGAGAAGTGCAAAAAAAAATACTGTGAATCGATCGTAACAACGATACACTCACTGACGGATTGAAAAGCTTGGCGAGGCGAAGAAAAGAAGTAATTTACGTTTGAATCCACTTTGAACTGTATTTTTGACTTTCCTTTATTTGGGTGGAATATGGTGATGATATAAACTACATTGTTACAATCGAAAGTACAAAGGAGGAAAGTTAACAAAGGAGAGTTATGTAACTTAGTGCACAAACGAATTTATGGCTCCTATATACATGAAGGAGCTCAGGCGATTGGTATAAGTACTACATTGAGATCCTCTATGTTGTTTCTTGTTGATTTTAACAATAAAATTATGTTGAATATGCTCTAACCCATAATGGTTTGTTTTCTTATTTATGTTGGTAGAAAAGTGTCATGAATTCTCTAGAATGTTGTCTGAAAATGATTCGCTTGTCTAAGCTCTTGGAAAAGAGCACTCGGATAAAGTGCGTGGCGTGGATTTCGGACTGGCTCCAAGTCAACTCTTCCGCCCGAGTTTGCATCTGTCGGCGGGTAGAGCTCAAATAGAGAAGACCCAAAGGATGCTATTTGAACTACAAGCAGAGGTGGCAGCCGAAAAATTGAAAAGGAAGGTGATGGAGGATGAAGTCACAGCAGAGATGATAAAGTGACATGCAATGGAGAGTGTTCTAAGTTATCTAATTCAACGGCAACTGATACAAACTCGGACGGAAGAGTTGACTTGGAGTCGGTCCGAGATCTATGCGACGCACTTTTCCCGAGTGCTCTTTTCCAAGAGCTTGGACAAGCGAATCATTTTCAGACAAAATTCTAGAGGATTCATCACGCTGTTCAATTACCATAATTTTTTTCTACCGACATTAATAAGCAAATATAAACAATTACGGGATGAAGCATATTTAACGAAATTTTATTATTAAAATCAACAAGAAACAAAATAAAGGATCTCAACGTAGTACTTATACCAATTGCTCGAGCCTCTTCATGTATACAGGAGCCATAAATTCTTTTGTGTACTAAGTTCCATAACTCTCCTTTGCTAACTTTCTTCCTTTGTAGTTTCGATTGTAACAATGTAGTTTATATCATCACCATATTCCACCCAAATAAAGAAAAGTAATAAATATAGTTCAAAGTGAATTCAAACGTAAATGACCTCTTTTTTCTTTCGCCTCACCAGGCTTTTCGATCCGCCAGTGTAAGTATATCGTTATTTCGATCGATTCACAATATTTTTTCTGCACTTCTGCTATGATGCCATCAAACATAAGAGTGATTGCACACCGAATTTGTCCATATCAACGTAGTATAAATAGTATTATTTTCTCACGAATTCAAAATAGGTTACCTGTGTCTCAGGTTTATTGCGATATTCAAGGAACCATTTCTAATGCTCTTTATCAATTTTCGGCTGGCGTTCCTCAATATTTTGTTCAAGCATCTTCGTTGATTTGTAACACTCATGATACAACCTATTCCTTGTTTCGTTCCTGGACCTCCTTATACTTTTTAAGGTTGTACTTTTGATGCCTCCAATACTATCTTCATTAAAGTGGAACATTTCTGATAACATTATTATTCCAAAATTTGGTATTTTTGCATCCTTTGTGCCTTTGTGCATCAAAAACATAAAATTGATTGTCTGTTGTTTAAATGAATCTACCTCGTTTGCCTATGGGTAAAGTTTGGCTCTGAGGTTTGTACACCATTGGTGCAGGTCTGTGTATCAATCATAGTTCGCTTCGGCATCTTTTCTCACATTCTGTCCGCCCCGGAGTAACCAAGACCTGATACACAGACATGGACCAATGGTGGATAGGCGATGAAGACTTGGACCCGGAGACAAACGAGGTAGATTTATATGAACAACACACTAAAAACTTATTTTCTGCTTCTGATGCTCAAAGGTGCAAAAGATGCAAGAATACCAAATTTTGGAATGATGTCATCAGTAACAAATTTTGAACCTTCTATATATTTAAAATGATTAGACGTTAGTATATTTAGTTTCTCACATCTTGGCCACAAAGGTCACATAAATATGGTTATATTCTTTGTAGATTCTGATGCCATAATGAAGAAAGCTCGTTTAAGTGTAAGAGAAGCTCTGGAACAACCTATTAATAGTGGAAAGATCATACTGAAATTCAACAGATAATTGCAACCAATTGGAGATAGAGCTGGTCTATTGAGTGAAATTCTTAGATTGCTAGGTGCTGACTAATTCTTGGATGGCTAGGTGCTGACTATAATAAATTTCCTATATGTGAGGAAATTTGAAGAAAGGAGCCTGACAAGGACAAGATTTATAATGATTGTGTAAAGGTAAAAATTTATAGCATTGTTGAATTAAATTGATTCTTTCATTTAACAATTACTTACAATTTAAACTTCTCATTGCAAGAAATATTCTACTTTGATAAAAAGATAGTATTCGAAGTATGAAAAGTACAATTTTAAAAGGTATAGGGAGGTCTTGGAAGGAAATAAGGAATAGGTTGGATCATGAGTGTTACAAATCAACAAAGACACTTGAACAAAATATTGAGGAACGCCCGCCGGGAATTGATAAAGAGCATTGGAGATGGTTCCTTGAGTATCGCAATAAACCTGAGACACAGGTAACATATTTTGAATTTGTAAAAAAATAATACTATGTATGCTACATTGATATGGACAAATTTCGTGTATAATTACTCTTATTTTTTATGGCATAATAGAAAAAGTGCAAGAAAAACACTAGTGAGGTAAAGGAAAGAAGAGGTAATTTATGTTTAAATTCACTTTGAACTTTATTATCTACTACATTTCTTTTTATTTGGGTGGAATATGGTGATGGTGTAAACTATATTGTTACCGTCGAAATTACATGGATGAAAGTTAGTAGAGGAGATTTATGGAACTTAGTGCATAAGCAAATTCATGGCTCCTAGATATATGAAGAAGCTCGGGCCATTGGTATAAGTACTATGTTGAGATCCTTTATATTGTTTCTCATTGGTTTTAATTATAAAATTGTGTTGAATACGCTCTAGCCCGTAATTACTTATGTTTGCTTATTTATGTTTATAGGAAAAAATTATGGAGATTGAGCAGCGTGATAAATCCTCTAAAATGTTGTCTGAAGATGATTCGTTTGTCCAAGCTCTCAGAAAAGAGCACTCGGGTAGAGTGCGTGGTGTGGGTTTCGGAACGACGCCAAGTCAACTCTTCCATCCGAGTTCGCATCTGTCAATGGATGGAGCTCAAACAGAGAACACCCAAAGGATGCTATTTGAACTACAAGCAGAGGTGGTAGACGAGAAGTTGAAAAGGAAGGCAATGGAGAATGTAGTAGCAGCAGAAAAGATTGTGCTTTTATGTTATCTAATTCAATGGCAATGTAGGGAGTTACCACTAGACATTGATGCACGGTTGAATTTCTTGGAGGGACAGAGTGAAAGATAGATATTAAGAGTTGATCTTATTTTATTTGAAGTGTACATTTTTTTTTAATTTGACTATATATACAGCTTTATTAATTAGAGATATATTTTATTAATATTAATATAAATATATTAGTTTGTTTTGCAGTTATATTTTCTTGAGTTTTCGCTCTCAATTTAGATTTTAGTGGAAAATTAATAGGATTTTTAATATTAAAAAATAACTCCCAAATATTAGAAAAAAATAAACCCAAAATATTTAAAGAAAAACAAATTAATATATTTTAATTTAAAAAGTGAGCAGCATCAAATAGTGGCAATTTGTAACTAACAAAAATAGACTCGAAAAAAATTTGCTTCCGAATAGCAGCGATTTGTAATTGCCAAAAAAAATAAAAATAAAATAGCAGCACATAATAGTGGCAGTTTGTATCCATCGCAAAACAGCATCGTTATCCTATTTGGGCATATTGCGGCAGTTAAAACCCGCTGCCATGCAATCCAACATGAAATGTCTGAATAGCGGCTGTTATACTAACGGTTTAACCCCCTCACGCCAAAGGATGAGTGTTCGAGGACTGCTAGAGAGCGATTTTGCGGCAGTTTAAAAACGCCGCAAATAGCAAAAAATTTGCCGCTAATATCTGCATCTGTTATAGTGAATTGACTTTTTCTTATGAGCCAAACAATCTTTTTAAAAAACTTAGAGATGTACAATTCAATTTGTTTTTTCAATTAGTTCACCACAATGGATAAAATAGAAAATTAAAGAAGGTTGAAAATATATATGTCCCTCGTACAATACCTTGAGTTAATGATTAAACACTTATTTCAGCTAATTTTTCTTATGGCTATCATCATCAAATGATGTAATTTCATAATACTAAGGGGGAGGATATAAGCAGCTAAAAGAAAAATTGACATTTATAAGAAATATGTTGTCTTTATTTTGTTCTTGCGAAATACATTATAAAGTTGGAGTGAAAAATGTTATTTGATTACAAGATTTTGCAAATCAACTGCCAAATGAAATTATTGTCCTAAAGAAATTTACAAATCTTATTTACAGGTACAAGTATTTTAACATAATTAATATCCCAAATGATAATAAGGAACCTAAAGTGTAGAAAAATGGTTGGTTCCTAAAGTAAATTCTCAAAATAGAAAAATTATTATTGATCAAGATGGTCTTATTATAGAGATAAATACTCGTACAAAGCATAATATAACTATTTGTAAAACCTTAAAAGAGGTTCAGGTACTCAACTGAAAATAAAAAGATCTCAAAAGACTATGTCACTATGAGAAATGTGAAAAGTATGTTAAAGGCTTATTTTTTGCCGAAGTGAAAAGACACAAATCGAGTTGAAATTGAATTAGATTTGAAATAAAAATGACTTTTAAGTGTATAGCCAAAATCCCTCATGTTGTAAAGATAGTGGGTTATAAGTTTTGTGCGAAATGAATCTTAACATTGATTATATTGCTATAAATGTGGTAGACTTGATTATACTTAGATCTCTTAAGATCAAGGTTCTGAAAATCAGACTGGACCGGCTAGTTCTACCGCGTTAACTAGAAATCGGTTATCTGGCCGGTCCGGTTAACCTCCAGAATCGCTTTGCAAAAATCTGGTTAAAAAACCGACGGAACTGGCAGTTAACTGACGAACTGGCCAGGTTTTTCAAGTCCTACTTTTATGATCTACTCTAGAAACGGCGTCGTTTTGACACCAGGAAAAAAATAAAAAGAAAAGCCGAATCCACTAACCCAATCCCCTACGAACACCTCATTCAGTCCATCTCCTTTCCAACCCTAATTTCCTATTTTCCCCCAACGAGTAGAAGCAACTCCATCTCCCTCAGTCCCTTTCCCTTGCCACCCTCGCTGGTCAAACCTTCTGTCGTGGTCATCTTGAGGCTTCTGTCGTCGTCGCCTGGTCGTCTGAAGCTTCTATCATCGGCGTTGTTTGGCTGTCACGTCGTCGGAAGGTCGGTTCAAAACTTTTGTCGTCCGCCGCCTCTATTCTGTCCTTGCCGCTGTGGACTCTAGGTTTTCTCTGCTCTTTCTGCCACCCTGAACTTGTCTCTCCTTGGTGGTTTTTCTTCTCTGATTAGCACTCCTCCAGTGCTTCCAGTCTTTTTTCCTTTCGTTATTTTTTATGATTCTGATTTCTGAGTTAATTTCTCTGATTCTTGTTGACTTTTATTTTTCTGATTCTTGTTAATTCTTTTTGTAAGTTAATTTTTCTTATTTTTGTTCATTTTTTTCTGATTCTTGTTAATTCTTTTTCTAAGTTAATTTTTTTGAAATAATTTGTTCATTATTGATGGAATCTTATTAATTTTGTTGATTTTTGATGCAATTCTATGGATTAACATAATGTTGAGGTTCGGGTTAATTGTATGGATGTCCATAATCTTGGCATCTTGTTAATTTTGTCGATTTTTTATGCAATTCTATGGATTAACATAATGTTGAGGTTCAAGTTAATTGTATGGATGTCCATAATTTTGATGGTACCTATGTCCATAATCTTGAGGTTCAGGTTTATCTCCATAATCTTGATGGTAACTCTTAATTTTGTTAATTATGTTCAAAATGTTCAGGTTCAGGTTAATTGTATAATTTTTTTTAATAATTTTATTTAATATTTAATTAAATTGGTTTGATCCGTTAAACTATTGAACCAATTACTCGACTAGTTTATTGACCGGTCCGATTCTTGCAACCTTGCTTAAGACTCTGATAGTAAAAGAAACAAGACATGTTTAACAAAAAATGTTATTGTGGCATATTATTTGAAAGGCGTAGAAAGTGAAATTGAAATAAAAATCCCTAAACGATTCAAAATACTTGAAGCACATCATTTTTTTTATAGATTTATTCAATAAGACTTTAAAAATCATCGTATGAGCTAAAACAATTTGGACTCATATGGTATAATGGCCTTAGTGAATACTTATTGAAAGATGACTATAAAAATAATTGTTTATGTCCATGTACTTTCATAAAAATGTTTGAATTAAAATTTGTTATATTTGTTTATTTGATAATTTAAATATCATTGGATCTCCCGAAGAGATCCTATATAAACGCCATGGATTATTGAAAAGATAATTTAAAATGAAGGATCTTACGATCAAGTTTTTTCTTGGTGTACAATTGAATATCCGTGAGATGATGTTGCTAGTGGTATAATCCTAGTTGAGGCATGTTCACCACTTTGCATGATATGAATGCTTATATGTTTTGATAAGTGACAATATGTGCTTATGTTTTCTATTTTAACTAGTGTTTTGAAAAGATAAAAATATGTATCTTTTGCATGACTTTATCCTAAATCTTTTGATTGATTATATGGATTAAGGATAACTCATGATACATGTTTTATGATATAACATTTGGTTTGATGAGTAATTCTGATAGATATCAAGTTTCGACGAAGATTCGACACAAAAAGTTTTTACTATTTTACAGGAAGTAAAAGTGGATTTTTACATGAGAATTTATACATCAAATTCAAGTACAAGCTCATCATGAAATCAATCATGCATGCAATGAAGATAAAGTGATAAGAACAAGTCCAACGAGCAAAAGTTTAGTTGTAGGACTTTAGTTTTTACTCGATAAAGGTAAATTAAGTTTATCGAAATTTTTTTTTGAAATAAAATATTTTTTTTTGTTTTGACAGAAAAATAATTCTAGGATTATATCCTGGAATCCAATTTTTTAAGGGGGCAAGTTCACCCTGTCTCTCGGTGAATCTTGTCAAATTCATAAGGTTCGTCGTGCCTCTCGGCGAACTTCAAATGCTTTAACTTCACAATCACTTCTTTCTTAGGGTTGGGGAGCACCATTCCTACTACGCTATTACTCCATGCATGCATATGCCACATACAATTGAACAAATAATAACTTGAACATATAATTTCATCTCAGTTTTTCTCATGAGTTTTCAAGAGTACGTATTCTTAAAAATACTAATGTGAAAGTACAAAAATGTAATATCATTTCTAAATGCGGCTTGTTCCTGTGTATTCCTCAAATGGAGACGATGATAATGTCATTGCCGTTGCCGTCGCCGGTATTGAAAAAGTCATGCTTGTTGTCTGTTCAGTATTCAAATTCCTGACTTTCCTTCTCACCCAAACCAAACTAGATTTTTTTAGAATTAAGAGTCTTAGCTCATAGTGTATGTTCTTCCCAAATTGGAGGCACAGAAACTTTGAAGTTCGTCCTAGAATTTTTGTGAAGTTTGCTGAGAGATTCGGCGAACTTTAGTCAATATGCTGAGTTCGCAAAGGGGCACAGCGAACTTGTCCTCCACCAAAAAAAATTAGATTCTGGGATATAATCCCAGAATTATTTTATGTGGAAATAAATTTTTTTTATTCTAGAAAAAATTTTAAATTTATCTCTCAAGTTAAAAGCATATTTTGTCAAAGTTAAAATGATTTTTAACCAATAATTTTCAAAATTCTTGAATTATGGAAGGTATGGGACATTCTATATATAATGAACATAATCTGATCTTGATGGATTATGGAAGGTAAGACCCAACCTAATCATAACCAAGGTGCCAAAGTTCGAAATTTGAATTTTGGAGCAATTTACACATAGAGAATTGACTCCTGAGGATCAATCCTCACATGTTAGCTAATCCAAAAATTTAAATTTTGCTATGTGAGGATCGATTTCTATCCTAAAGGTTGGAATCAAGCTTATACATTCAAAAGACACAAAGACCCTACCAAAAACGTATTTTCTTGACCCATAGGCTCTTTCCATCTATTCCCAACGAATATGGGAGTTTAAAGGCCTATAAATAGAGGTTTATGTGAATGTTTTTAATAGGTTAAAAATTTTTATTATGGAAAATAAATGTATGCAATTCAATTCTATTGGTGTGTGCATGTGTTTTATTTTGATATGGAAATCAGTAATCGAATCTACCGATTATTTTGTAACTTGATTTTTAAAATTTTTTAAATATCAAATCGGAGTGTCCGATTTGTTTGTTATGATTTTTTTTTAAAAATAAAAATTTACAAATCGGAGGGTCTGACTTTTTGTTCTTTATAAATCGGATGGTCCGATTTTTATTCCCAAACAAATCAGAGGGTCTAATTTTCACATTTTAAATAAAAAAGTTTCATATTTTATTATCCATAATTCTAAAAAATACCATTTTCACCTCAATATCAAAAATAATTTGCGTTTTCAATACACTACATCTTTTATATTTATCAAAAATTTAAATTTCACAAGTTTTCAAAAGGAATTTTTATCAAAATTTGAGAAATAACTTTAAAATTATTCATAGTGATTCATTTATAACTATATACTCTTTTAAGACAGTTTGTATAATCTGAGTTTTATCTTTTCCCATTGTGAAAGAAGAATTATATAACTTTTTTACTTAAAATATGATTCTCTAAATAGTGAGGTTAGTTATATACTTATACACTATAGTCAATAAAGATACCAAGAGTTATATAAACACTGAAGACAAAACGCTTTAACTTGTAAATGTCAATTTGTATAGAGCAATCAATTGAACTTTCAACTAATATTTTACATGTCAACATTTATAGTTTATATAAACTTAAAATATAAATAAAAAGAACTATATTATA
>NC_029794.2:11597456-11607126 GCF_000816755.2 Arachis ipaensis | reverse complement strand
TGTACACCAAAATTAGTTATTAAAGTTAGTTATTAATATAAAATACATATTAAAATATAAATACACATTAAAAATAAATTAAATCATACATATATTCATATACAAATATATTTGTGATTGATTTTAATGACTAATTTTAATGTACGAATAGTATTTTTGAAATAAAAAATAGTAAATTTTTCACAAGTGTGAGCATATAAAGTTTATTATAATGAAGAGTAGTTACTGTCATTGTTGGATTAAATATATACTTAATATGTTTTGTTATAAATTTGATTAAAAGTATCTGGATTTTAAGATAGTAAAAAAGATAATAGATAATAGAATAATAGATAGATTAATTTATTAACTTTTTAGGTTTTTAGTTTCTTCTCTCAATCTTTAAAAAATAAAAAATTAGTGAAGAGATCTTGTATTTTGATCAAATCTAAACTGAAAATCAATCAGAATGGTATCAAATCAACTTAGTGTCATAACCACTATTATTATGGCCATCTCTCACCGTTCATTCAAAAGACATCCTATTTAATTATTAGTTATTAATTGTATTTTAATTAAAGTAGGAAAGGGTGGCGAAAGAACCTTCATATGAAACAAATTGATGGCAATAATGCCGGAGTGACAGAAGGACGAAAAATATAATAATAAAAATAAAAAATAAATTATATACTTTTTTAATATTTTTATATTTTTATTAAAATAGACATAAAATATATTAATTTAATCTCTCTCAACATATTATTTTTATTTATATCCCTCTGTTAAATACATTGTTTCTGTATCTGAGTGTCCTGAGCAGCCCTTCATATGAAACGAATTGGTGGCAATATTCCCCAAGTCACCGAATCCAATTCTAATTTGTTTCCGTAATCTAATTCTCTTTGAACAATTTCCAAAAAATTGATAACTGTTTTGGCCTACAGGAGCCAGGAGGGTACTATAAAGTTGTGCAACGTATCTAGTTATCTACATAGTCACACCACCCAACATACATAGAATTCCTGAATCTAAACCTTAACCTTGTTCACGAAAAATTCGATAACAACCAAGTATGGTAGTAAAGGTGTATGGTCCAGCATATGCTTCCCCAAAACGGGTGCTAGTGTGTCTGATTGAGAAACAAGTTGAGTTTGAAACAGTGGATGTTGATCTTTTCAAGGGGGAACATAAGGAACCTGAGTTCCTCAAGTTACAGGTCCAACTTCTAATTTTTTGTTCTTCTAACTGAACCTCTTTTTTACCTTCTGTTTGCTTTATGTGGTTTCAAGATTTCTTCCTTCTTTTTATTTTTTTTTTTTTATGTATAATTATACGGTGGTACCTTTTCCTCTCCTAATTGTGCAGCCTTTTGGAGTTCTTCCTGTTATTCAAGATGGTGATTATACTCTCTATGGTTAGCTCGCTCAGTCCCTTACAAATTTCGTCAATTTTCCTTTCTCTTTCCTTTCTTAAGTGCCATGCTTAGTAATTTAGTTTTATAAAATAATTTTAGTTGGATGGATGAAAGAAATGTGATAGTTAATTTGACGAAAGTGTGGAATCTAGCAAGATGATAATGGTATGTGTTGCCGAGAGAGCAATAGAAAAAAGGATTTGTGTCTATTCAAGTTGTGTAGAATGATACAATACAAAAGAGTATTTATAGGTATTAAGAGAATCGAAATAATAAAAATCTTGAAACTGATGTAGAATCTTTCATTTAAATTCATTCTAATGCACTTTGTGAAACCAATTCTGCAGAATCTCGTGCAATAATCAGGTACTATGCCGAAAAGTACAGAGATCAAGGGACTGAATTGCTAGGAAAGACAATAGAAGAAAGGGGTCTAGTGGAACAATGGCTTGAAGTTGAAGCCTACAATTTCCAACCTCCAATCTACAAATTAGTGGAGAATATTCTATTTGCCCCAATTCTGGGTGTTCCCTCAGATGCAAAAGCGGTTCAAGAGAGCGACGAAAAGATTGCCAAGGTTCTTGACATATACGAGGAGAGGTTGTCGAAAGCCAAGTACTTAGCTGGGGATTTCTTCAGCCTTGCGGATCTTAGCCATCTGGCGTTTGGTCATTATCTTGTGAACCAAACCGGGAGAGGGAATTTGGTTAGAGAAAGGAAGCATGTGAGTGCTTGGTGGGATGATATTAGCAACAGGCCCTCTTGGAAGAAGGTTCTTGATCAACACAAGTACCCTGTCTAATTTGTTTCTATGATCTAGTTAAGAACATAATCAGATAAAGCTACCATGCTACCAATAAGGATCATAATTTGTTTTTCTAGATTGCTTTTGTGTGTTTATCATGATGGGTGTGCAATAAGTTATTACATGAGAAATGAGAATAAATATCTTGTGTTGTTGGAGCTTCGGTTGAATACCTCTATTATCATTTAGCAACATCAGTTGAGAATGTAAAATAAGAAATTAAAGATAACATTTTTGGCTGGAATAGAACAATGAAATTCGCTCAAGTAAGCATTAAATTTGAATAATCTAATAAGTATCAACTGAGGAGGAGAAAGTATTGTTGTCCCATACAACGAAAATAGAACAAATTCATCCATAAACAAAGCATGTGCAGCATATGTCGCATTGCGTCCATCCATGACCATGATTTGTGATAACGATTAAACGTATCATATAATTGAACTTGGACTAGATTTCAGCAATCATAGATTTTACCTTTAAAGATAGGTTAGTTTCAATCAATGATTTTATCGCTTCTACAATCATCTTTAAATTCAGTTTAGCATGATCTTGACAAGTGATAATTTTGATACACATGTGGCTACTATTGTATTTCTTTATCGCCCAACAATATTTTTTTTATTAGACTAATCATAAAAATCAAACATAGTTTATTCTGTATTGTACATATTTAACATAGAATCACACCTTGTAATAAACGAAAAAGTATCTCTTAATTTCTTTATCAATTTAAATCTGAATTATAGTGTGACTCTTGAAACAAATATTATAACTTTTGAGAATTACATACAAATCTAAGTACAAACAATGTTTTTAACCACTGTAGGATCCGTGACAAATGTCTAACCGAGTAGAAAAAATCGTCGCAAAAAGTGATGCAAATTAAACAAAAATAATTTTGTAGCCGCCGTTTACAAAATTAATAATTTGATCAATTATTGAGTAGTCCAATACACCTATAGTATTGAAATTGGAAGGACATATTGGTCCGTGTGTAAAATTAACGGAACTTTGCTAAATATTTTTCAATTAAATAGTTAGAGACTATCTGACTTGTTTTCTCGGAAGGGTGAAAGGCATCCCAAAATACATATTTATTTGCATCTGAGCATGTAAATGGACTTTTTGGGTCGCATAAATAACTCATCTCAAATCTCCCTGTTCCACAACATCCCACTTGCGCAACCTCAAAACCTGAATATTTTAAAATATTTACAAATAAATAAATAAATTTGGTCTGATATTTCATTTCATTTAAATAACTGCATTTCACCATAACTTACCAATAAATAAACAAACAAATAAATAAATGAATTTAGTCTAATATTTCATGTCATTTAAATAACTGCATTTCACCATGGCTGAATATTAACGGACTATGCTTTCATTTGTTTTGAAAAATAGTTTATCAAAGTTTGTTTTCGAAAAATATATTTTTTAAAAATTGTNAAATAGCATTTTTTTTCTTTTCAAAAACCTTAATAATATAGAGAAGTAAACTATGAGTTACTAATAATATCTTTGGACTACAATTTCTTAAATCATGCTTTAACCTTACAAAAAGATAATCAACTTTTTTATTTTATTTTTCGTTATGTGCAGTTAGGATCCCAAATCATAATTTGTTAGGTTGACTATCACTGATACTAGCATCTTTGTTTTAATTCCCATAATAAAATTGAAACGTATTTGAAATATTAGAAAAAAAATTAAATAAATGATATGATAAATTAAAAGTAATTTTAAACTTTTCAAAAATTTAGGAGATAAAAAATAATACATTATTCTTTATAATTGTAGTATTTTATGTCAAACGCTAAAGACCAAAAGTTACTGGATGGATATGTTTGAATTCTATTTATAAGATAGAAATATATAGATAACAAATACAAAACTTGTTTGACAATTAAGACGAGACAAAAATGCAAAAAATTTTATTGTTAAACACAAAAAGTTTTTTTTTTTTTTATCTCTTTCTCAGTATTTCGATCACGATATTTTTTGTGCAAATAAACTATTATTTTGGATTTTGGTCCTCCAAAAGATTTAAGTTTTTGACGGAATGACTATCCAAAAAAGATTTTATATTTAATTTTTAAAAATGATCACAATTTGATAAAATACACAATTCTTTTATAAGAACAAATCATCTGTTTGATCTATTTTGTTTTTGAAACATTTGAATACTTAAAATGTACATATAAAAACCCAAGAAAATATTCAATCTTCATACCTTTTTCAATTTTTTTTTGAAATATTTGCCATTTACAAAAACACAATTGCTAAAACAAATTCACTTAGTGGGAAATTACCAAATTTAAATGATAAAAAGATCTATTTTTGTAAGGAAGTTTTTCAAACATTGCATAGAAATCTAATCTTTAAAATCATTTTTCAAGTATATTTTTTATTTTTAGTGCATTTTATCAAGCTAACATTATATTTGATGGGACAAAATATCAATTTTTTTAATTATTTTTAAAAATGTTTTATTAAAATTAAATTTTTTTAAAAAGTTAAAATAATAATTTACTTTTCTAATGCATAAGCATAATCTAAGGTCAATTACTTTCTTTAACTTGAGGGAAAAAGGAGATGAATATACTTGAGATTAAAAAAAAATAAAGCTATAAACTTTACAAGGATGGCTAATAATAATTGATAATGGACTTACCAAAACGAGTAGGCTGTGTAATAATCTGCAATAGGATATCATATGCATTTGCATCAACTAATTGAAGCCAGGAAGGTCCTTGTCAAGCTTACTCACTAACCATCCCAATTTACCATTAAATTCCAAAACCACATTATTGTATTCCTCCACGCAACTATGAAACTCCATAATGTTTATGGCTCTTTCCAATGGCAAACACCCCATAGGAGGCAACCCTATCAGAGAAATTTTTCTTGCTCCAAGATGATATATTTCCTTAAAAAAAATTTCAGCTAATCCAATTAAAAAATCCTCGTATTGTTAAACTTCACTGAATTGGCACCTACGTTGAGGGAGTGTGTAATAGTTCTCTAGGAAATCATTTGTACCTATGCTAACTAAATATAATGCTTCTTTGAATATTTCATTAGCTTTCTCCTCACCAAGATGTGCCCTTAATTTTCTTTGGTACTCCTTGTAGTACTCAATTTCTTTCCATAGAGGTATCACATCCTGTAAAATAATATAAAATAATTAAATTTCCTTCTAAAAATAATGGTTTTAGTAATTTTTAAAACAAAAATTAAATCATGAAAAAAAAAATTATTATGCACAAAGTATATTAGTTCAACTTTGCTTTATAAAGGAGATTTTCCTTGTAATACGTAGCAATTAACAATAAGTTTTTCATTTAGAAATACAATTTTTAAGAGAGAAAAAAAATTAGTGTTATTTAAATGAGATTTGGTAATATTTTGTCAAAATTTTAAATTTTAAAAAAATCAGGGTATCTTTCTTTAATTTAGAATCTCTATGAGTTATTTTATTGAAATACAAATTTTTTGATATAAAAATGATAATTTGCTGATTGGACTATAATCAGATATATATTCATACCATACATATTTTTTGGTGACTTTTCATACCATACATATGATACAAAAAGATTCTACTGTGACATCTATTAAAATAATTCACAAATATTATTTTTGTTCTTTATCTATCTATATCTCTTTATCTTTGGCTCTTAATTTGTAGTTTTATTTCTTTTGATAACAATACATTTACTAAGAGTAATTTCTATTGCAAAATAGATAGAGTGGAAGTAGTAACACACACTTACAACAACATTTGAAGTAGCATTGTCAAATCCAGTTCCAACAGATGCAAAACAAACACCATTAGCAAAGTCTGTGATAAAATTGTGAAAGAATAAGAAAATAAAAGATGAAGAAATTTTATTGATTATTGATTGATTGAATTGTACTGAAGTGTATTGTAAACTATGAGGGTAAAACTAAATATATATAGAGTATTGTCCTATGAAAGATAAAAGCAAATAAAGATAAGATAAGAACAGTTAAAAATAAGATAAAGATAAGATAATAAAGACTAAAATTAAAATTGAATTTTTGTATTCTGTTGGGCTGAATTTGTGGGCCATGATACTTCTTTATTGTTGTCATGAGCTAAAGTAGAAGAGTAGTTTAATAGTCTGAAATACTATAAGACGGATCTAAATATGCAGGAACAATTGGCCTAAGACCAAAGGCTCCAGAGATAAAATCAGGGGCAATTTTTCCATTTGAGAATCTCCCTGTTGAGTTTCCATCAGGAAAATCACGTCCATAAGGCTCAAAGTTGCTCATTGCAATTGTTGGAATGAAGTTGTTGTTACCAGAATCAACTGATGAGTCTCCAAACACTATTATTGCTGGAACCTTGTTTTTGTTATAATTATTATTATTATTATTGGCCCTGCTGCTATGTGAAAGGAAATGAATTTGAAACAGAAATAATGAATAACACAAAATTTTTTCCATGATAATAATATTGATTATGCTTTTGTGACAGAAATCCTATATTGAGTGCATAATACTGCAGACAGAGAGGTACTTGTGACAAGTATGCTATTTATTGAGGAGGACAGGCAGTTGTCTTGTTTAATAAGAGGGAAAAAACGTTAACTATCACAAATTAACAGTTGCACTAAGAAAATCGTCTATAATGAATAACTTTTATAAATTGTAGATTTAATCTTGAAAAAATAAGTGTATAATCAATACTGTTATCTAGATCATTTTTCATAACAATAGATATAGACTTAATTGTAATTAGTTAGTCACTTTAGTATATACTAATTAAAATATAAATTAATTTAACTAAAAAATAAAAATCTAAAATAATATTTGTTAGGTGATTAACCTTATGTACTCCTTGTATACCCCAGCCACTACAAAATTAATTATAACCATACATTAAAAAATTAGAGAAAAAAAAAAGAAAAGGAAGAGATACAGACATGGCTACTTCCAATTCAATACCAAACATAGTATATACCTTTAATTTAGGTGGAAAACTTTTGAGATGTTTGTCACATACACAGCCATTACCAAAAAGACCAAAAACTAGAACAAATTAGAGCCAAAAGAAAATGTTTTAGTTTAATACTTTTTCTTACTACTCTTTATGTTTTCAAGTAAGTATTTACTTTTTTTCTAAATAATTTGTTTTATAAATAAATGTTTATAAAATTAGAAAACTAATTAGTATATATGGGAATGAATATTGTCTGTTATTGATGAGAAAAAAGATATGACGATTAATAGATAAAGTGAAAATCAAAGATAATAATAAAATGAGAGTTGGATAGTTATTTTTTACTAGATCTTTAAGAAATTTATTCTTAACAATTTAAGTTTTAATAATGTCATTTTAAAAAAAAAATTAAATAAAAATATGTTTATGATTCAACCATTAGGTTTTTATCAGTTTGGTACTTTTAATTATTTTCTTGAGATTGAAACAATCAAATTATATTTTCTTTTAAGTGCTGGAATGAAAAATGCAAAACCAATTCTAAAACCAATGACATCATCTAATAAGATCTCACAATTTGGTGTTGAACCATAGTTTAATCCTACTCATTATAGATAATTTTTTCATAGATGCTTTGCAGTATTGCACATTCATTACACTTGAAATCGTATTTGTTATAAATAAATGTATTAAATTCACGAGTAATCCATTAATCACTCATTGAAAATCATTCAAGCATATCTTTAAGTGCTGTCCAAATTTTGGCTAATCCTATCATGTTTGAAACAGAGTTAATCAACAAAAATTGAAAAATTGTCCATGTTGCAAGAACTCACTAGGTAACTGACGTCTATACAAAACCTCTATCTTAAGTACAAACTAAAGGTCATTCACAAATCTCCCTTGATTTTGAGGGACTGATAAGAGAAGTGCAACTAATAAAGAATCTTCAACTAAATTAGTTAGAATAGGTCAATGATAGTTAGTGTTAGTTAGACCTCTCATCGAGTTTGTTATATTCTATATATAGCCGTGCTTCAGGGGTAGTGTACCAAACAAAATCATAACTCATTTTCTTTGCATTACTTGCATTTTAAGAAATTATAATTTTTCTCAATTCAGTTCTCTCTAATATAATCTCTTTTTACTATCAGTTCAAGAACTTCAATAAATTTAAATACTAATATCAAATGCTTCAAGGAAAAATTTGTTATCTGAAAACTAAGGATAATTAGTTGAATGTTGAGACAATTAGTCAAGGTCGAAAAAATGAAAAGATTGTTCATAAATACGAACATTTTTTGGTAAAGACTTGGTTGTCTGTCAAAAGATTTATAGAACAATCCACATGGGTTTTTGGATAAGAATGAAGATTTGAGCAGAAAGCAACAACTAAAATAATGATTAAGAATTTAGAAGATCATGCAACATGAAAATTTAATGTCACCAGTCTAGTTTCTTCTATAAATGTATTATGTCTATAAATATATAAAGAAGTTGGAGTCAAGCCATATTTTCATTCTATTATATAAACACATGTACTCTGAAAAATTTTGGATTATACTGATGAAAGGAAGGATACATTGTCAATGCACGTGAGAGTTTAGAACAAATTTAATTTTTGTTCTATTTATATTTTTGTATTCTATTTTTTTATCTTTATAAATTTTGCAATTTATCATTTCACAATTTATATTTTCTTAAATTTTATATTTCTGCTAGTTTCATTCAATTTTTTTTTTGTATTTTTACGCATTTTAATACAAATTATTTATTATTTTTTTTTTATGTGATTTTTCTTATTTACGAAGACATGTTTAAACTTTATTTTATTACTTTGAGCTATTTAATATTACTATAAATTTATTGTGCAACTCACAAAATGAAATTATGTTTATTTTTTGAATTGAAATTATGATACAAATTTGATTTATCTTTATTTTGAACAAAATTTAAACAAATTAGTTACTCACTAAGATATATTGAACTGCGTGCATGATTAAATATTATGAGTAATAAGGCTTTCGAGAAATATTGGATAAAAAAATAATTTTGGTAAGAAATTTTGATAGATTGAGTAATTGGAATAATGAATCATCAAACATACAAAAAGTTAAGAAGATAAATAATAAAGATGGATGATTTGATTTTGAAGTTGACAGATAATTAAAGGTTCACGGTAAATTTAATACGTTATGGACCTAATCTAACAAAAGATAAGTTAAGGGGATGGTAACACAGATACCATAGACCAAAAGAATGGGGCAATGGGCCACTCATAAATATAGGTAGTTATATTACACAGCTAATGTTTTCTTAAATTTATCAATGTATTTATTACAGGGCCTGTAGACATTAAATTCTGATAAATTCAAAAGTTAAAAATAAATAAAAGTCGGTTTATACTCTGTTCATTAAACATTTTATTTTAATTGTGTGATAGACGAAAGAAAATAATTCACATCAAAAAATAATTTTAAAATATCTTAGAATTAAA
>NC_029794.2:11596428-11597397 GCF_000816755.2 Arachis ipaensis | reverse complement strand
ATTATTATATTTTATGTATTTTTTTGGTATATTACTTCATATATTTTTTAAAAAAATATTCAACCACTAAAATAACTAAATTTAACATAATAAAATAATCAAACATGTTATAACTTAATAATCATTTTTTTTCATAAGCATCGTATCTTATACTATAGCTATTTTTTGGTTTCTATGTAGAATGTCTCTGTTTTTTCACATACTTGTTCATGTTCAGTTTTTTCCTACTCCTCTAGTAATGAAATTATAATTGCCTAAAATTATTCAAAATGTAATTTTTAATATCAAATTAAAATCTTAATCAAGTACTTAGTGTTTAGAATTAATTTGATTTTTTAAATCTCCTAAATTTGTTTGATTTCTTATTTCAATTTCTCTTTCTTCTCTTTTGATATAATATTTTTTTGGTATACAAATGAGCCGAAGACCAGAAAAAAAAAAAAAAACTACGTGAAAATCAGGTATATTTGTAGGGAGACGTACTCTCGTTACATCAAGTATTCCAATTGGATCCTAGTTAGCAGGTATTACAATTGAGGAATTATTTTTGTGTCCTTTAGGCGGTGGACATTGATTCAACAATAAGTTGACAATGAGCCACAGCTATTGAAAAACGGTGGTGGATTATGCAATATAATTGAAGGGAAAAGGATAAAAATGCAACATTTTAAATTCAAATTAATTTAATTCTCACTAGTTTACTATTTAAACATAAAAATTAATTTTTAAATCATTCTAATTCTCATTTTATATGACTTATTCCAAAATTGATTTAGAATTCAATTTGATTCCAAAATTTTTCACTTCTCATTTTCCAACACACAAAAAAAATTTAAGATGGAATTCATATAGTACTTGAATTTTATTTTTTATTGAGAAATGTTAGAGACAGAATTTATTATTTTTTATCATTAGTTAGTTACTAATATTTTAAAAATATAAGATAAAATATATTGTTGAATTATTTCA
>NC_029794.2:11577047-11596132 GCF_000816755.2 Arachis ipaensis | reverse complement strand
AGTGACTTGTTCTGATAACAAGAATTTAGATTTGATATGCATGACTGTCTGATAATTAACGCTGTTAGTCTACCATTGCATACCTCATGGTATTAGGTCTGGCCAACTTAATACTAATGATTTCTGTATATGGGAACACTAATGGGTTGTCATGGACGAAATAAAGTTAATAGGCTATGCGAATCACGGGGTTTGGAAACGTTAGAAGTTAAGTTTTAGGGGTTACTTCGTTTCAACATATAATTCTTATTTGTGCCAACGTGGTTTGATGTCAACTCTTCCTTGATTGTTTGTAGTGAAATTCTTTGTTTCGAACTTCCCTCTTAAGAAGTGCTTTGAATTACTTCCGACCATATCTTGTCATTCATAAGATATGATTTCTTTCACATTTGAACAAAACTGAACGTGCCAAACTTTTCGGTGTATTTTGTTATGTTTTTGAAAGTGAAGTTGATGCAAATCTTTTCTATCTTATATCAATTTTCGAAGACGAAAATTTTTATAAGTGGGGTAGGATGTAAGACCACAGATTTTGAAAATTAAATAATAAATTATTTATGATTTATTTTATTTATTCGAAAGCATATTTTCAAAAAATTTTGTATTGATTGAGTACTTTTAATTATTGATTTAAAGCTTTAGTGATTTAAAAACAATGAGGATTTTATATGCGCTAATTTGAATGATTAGATTTTGAACTTTATTTTATAATTATAAAAAAAATTAATTTGATTATTTTTAATTATTGAATTAGAATCTTTATTTAAAAAATAAATTGTAAGTTGATAACTAAATAGTATTTTTATAAAAATTATTTAATTAAATTTGATTTCAAATTATTACTCTGTTACTTTTAATTTTATTAAAATTACTAAAGTATCTAAAATTCCCAATTTCAAACCCTAATTTCACTAACCATAACCCCTATTATCCAACTCACACACGTACTCCCCACGTGGTCACCTCTCAGTGAGCCACGCTCATTCTTCTCACCGCCTCACCCACTGCCAAGTCTCCCTAGTTATACACACAACACAACTAAAACAAACACACACACAGAAAGAAAACAAAAGAAAGGGAGAGAGCGATCTGAGAGAAAGCAGAGGGCATCCGAGAAGAAGGAAGGGAGGGGAGGCTCGCCGCCGTCGGGGCTAGGTGTCATCGCTCCCGGCGCCGTCGCTGTCGCGGAGAGGAAAGGAGGGGTTGGTGTCGCTGCTGCACATGGTGGGAAAAGAGGAAGACCACGCTGCTATTGCCATCATCGTTATTGTCAAGAGTGAAAAGAGATGCCACTGGGGCTGCTGCTGTTGTGGGTGTTGCCGTTTCTAATTACTGCTTCACTCCACCATGACTGAACCCTATCTTCTTTACCCAATAGAGCTTATGGCGCTGCTGTGAGAACCACTGTTGGAGAGGACAAGCTACTGCTGCTACCTTGGTTCTACATCGGAGCTGCTGTTACTGCCACCACCATAGGTGATTGGCGTTGCTGCTGTTTCAATTGATGCTACTGCCGCTGTTGTTCCGACTGCATTGGGGTGTCGCCGCTGCTGATTCAAAACAAAAGAGGGTTTGTTGGGTTAATTTCGAAGTTCGACCAATTGAGGTAAGAGATTTGTTTTAAAAGTAAAGGTTTTAACTCATGAATGCTACTAAAATTAACTGAGTAACTGCAAATGGTTTATGGTTGCTTTGTGTGAATAATTGACGGAGTTGAGTTGAATTATATCTGTAGTTGGTGATTGATTTGATGATTTAATGTAGTAATTATTAATGATGATGGTGTGTATTTTGAAGTTATACTTGTTGCTAGTATCTGTTTATGATGATTTTGCGTACTGAATGTTGTAAGAGATAGGATAAATGGTGTTACTTTTGTTGCTGAGCTTGCTGGTGTGAATTGATGAGTGTATATGGAAAATTATGCTTGGCATTATGTAGAAAAGTAAAGGTTTGATGATGTTTAAGTACTTGAAATCGTGTAAATTGTTGATTCTGGGTTCTTGGGCTGTGTTGGCAATGAAGACAATTTCGAATAACTGACAAGAGGTTAAACGTGTGATTTTGGAAGGGTTATAAGTTCAAATGTGGTTTTTGATAAGTAAGGTTGTTGGAAATGCTTAAGGCAGAATTTCTGCATACATGACAGTAGAAAGAATCAATTTCTGGGAGCAGTCTAGGTCATAATTTTGAATGAAACTATTTTTCTATGAAACTTTAATGTGTTTTGAGCATCTCAAAAAATTCAGAATTTATTGATGAGTGGTTTGGGAGAAATGAATTTTTGAAGATTGATGGTTTCTGCAGAAAATTCTGTTTCTTTACTGCAGAAGCACTAACTTCCAACTCACTTAACTTTCAATTCTGGTAAGTATTTGAGCTGAAACCAACGGCATTTTCAAGCTTTCTGTGTCCACAATCTTCATTTTAAATTTCATGTCAATACCCTATTTAACCAAGTAGATATGTTGAAAAGAGTATAGATAGCTCACTGGATTTTCGAAATCGAATTCTAAAAGGCATGGCTGTGTTTCTCACTTCATAACTTTTTCATATCACATGGTATTAATCTGGAATTTGATTCAATAGAAAGCTAAAAGAGTCTTGTTTGAGGTCGTGAATTTTGAAAGGCATTGGGTAAAAATTGGATTTTTAAGGAATTTATCAAACTTACTACTTGCTGCTGTTTTTCTGCATTTTCTTAGGAAACAATAACAGAATTTTAAGAGAGATGGTACAAGTTTTTATTGTGACCAAATTACCTCAACACCAAGTTTTGCTTTTAAATCATTAGTACTATAACAACTAGGAAGGGTTTAAAGTTAATTGGTGATGCGGAGGTATATATAGTTAAGCGGTGATGCGGAGGTATGTTTAATAATATGGTGATGCGGAGGTATGAGTATGTAATTGGTGATGCAGAGGTATATGCAACAAACCAGAGAGATAATAGGGATTTAACTCCTTTTAAGTATACTTATAAAAGGAGAGGAGAAAAAGTAGCAAACTGAATTTTAAATTTTGAAACTCCACATCTTTAGGACAGTAGTTATAGGAGTAGATATTATAAATAGGAAGACTGGAAAAGCTAGTAGGCAGGAAATAAGTGGAGTGAAAATCTAGTAGGAGAGAATTGACCTCTCGAAAGTCAATTATTCTTGTTTTTCTTTCATTTAAATCTATAATAGTTATTCTGTCAGTGGGGTAATTATCACATCGATAATTCCTTCCTCTGTTCAGTTACTCTGTTCTTTCCTTCTACCCTTATCTTCTACATTCAATTCTGCCCTAACAGTAAGGATACTAGAGCAACCATAACAATGGTATCAGAGCATGGTTGTCGGCGCCATGGAAAGAGCTACCTATAGGCTGGATTAAGGTGAATACCGAATACTGATAGACCATAGCAAAGTGGCTACCATTGGGTCAGTGTCGATAGAGTGAAGCCGCCGTGGACGCCGGCTTAACAATTGGTATCAGAAGTTCGATCTGGGCTTCTTCCTGTGAATGGTTTCCACACGCAGCGGAGGTGCGATGGAGGATCGGGTTGAGAGTCTGGAGAAACAGTTGAATGAGTTTCGATCTGAACAAAACAGAATAATGGAAACGATGACGAAAAGGATGGATGAATTGGTGATGCGAATTCCACAACAGGATTCGAGCAGTGGGAACTCACGCATCAACGATTCGGGTGGCGGACGTCAGCGAGATCCAACTCCAAACAGGGGTGATCTCAATCGCAGAGTGGACATTCCTTCCTTTGATGGCTCGGATGCGAGTGGGTGGTTGGTTCGAATGGATCGTTATTTTCGCATATCGAGGATTCAGGTGGAAGAGAAACTCGAGTACGCGGTGCTTGCACTTCATGGGGAAGCTCTAACGTGGTTTGAATGGTGGGAGTCTCAATCCACCTTCCCTTCATGGATTCGTTTTAAACATGATTTGCTCAAACGATTTGAGCCAGGTGCAGATGCGAATCCTCTTGCGCCATTATTGCAAGTGAGACAACATGGGTCGGTTATGGAGTATCGGAGGGACTTTGAGATAGCGGCTAGGGCACATAGACATTTGGAAGGAGATACTTTGTTGTGCATGTTCCATGAAGGACTCAAACCGTCGATCAAAGCGGAGATGCGAGTTGCCGAGTTTGAAAACCTCCAGGCGCTGATGGATAGGGCCATGATGTTAGAGTCGAGGAATGAAGCGTGGCGTGAAGAAGGAACGCACCCAGGAGGAAGACGATATGAAAATACTAACCGTCTGGGCTGGAGCGGGGCCAGGTCCAATAATTGGGCTCAGCCCACTTCACAATCCCCTTCAGTAACTAAACAGCCCACACCCATCCCACATAGTAAAATAGAATCCAATACTTCCTCGGCTCCTTCCACCACTAACATAACAAAGCCTTTATCACGATGGATTTCACATGAGGAATGGAGTGAGAGACAGCGCAAAGGTCTCTGTTTCCGATGCAGGGACAAGTGGAATCCTGGCCACGCATGCAAGTTCAGACATCAACAACTCATTCTCTTGGGGGAGGAGGAGGAACAACCCGAGGATTGTTGCGAAGATTCGGCCTCGGAGGAACCTGTAGTGACCATTAACAGTCTTTCTCTTCGTCTCTCTTCTCTAAGTTATTGGGGACTTACATCACACCAAACTTTGAAGGTACGAGCTACTATAAACGGTGTTGAGGTGGTCGTATTGGTTGACCCAGGGGCTGAGGCAAATTTTATTTCATCTTCTCTCGTCTCTATACTGGGTTTGCCATTGGTACACCTGCCTCCTTTCCGAATTGAGGTTGGAAATGGAGCAATCGAGCAAGGGTTAGGGGGCTGTGAAAAAGTGGAAATATTGGTACAAGGACTTTCTATTGTGGCGGATTTCTTGGTGATGGAATTGGGACGTTCTGAAGTAGTTTTGGGTGCAAGGTGGATTGCTAGTTTGGGCAAATTTGAAGGGGATTATAATGCCTTATCCTTGAGCTGGATGTTGAATGGGAAGAAGGTGACCTTGCAAGGTGATCCCTCTTTAGGGAGAAGTCGAGCTAGTGCAAAAGTGACTTTAAATGCCCTGAGAAATAATGAAGAGGGCTTTCTCGTAACCCCTGTGTTCATTGCCGATTCTACAGAAGCCCAACTATCTGTTTCGTCAGCCACTTTGGCAATTTTGCAGCGATTTGAGGATGTCTTTCAGTCCCCATCTAGTCTTCCTCCACAAAGAACTCACGACCATGCTATCGTATTAAAAGACAGTGCAGAGATTCCAAACATTAGACCTTACAGATATCCACATTATCAGAAGGCAGAAATGAAAAAAATAATTGATGAAATACTGCAGATTGGGATTATTCGGCCCAGCACAAGCCCCTTCTCGAGCCCGGTAATTCTGGTAAAGAAAAAGGATGGTGGGTGGCGGTTTTGCGTCGACTATAGGGCCCTCAATAAGATCACGGTGCCAGACAAATTTCCTATTCCTATTATAGAGGAGCTATTGGATGAGCTCGATGGTGCAACAGTGTTTTCCAAATTGGATCTCAAATCCGGATATCATCAAATTCGAATGAAGGAGGAGGATATTCATAAGACAGCTTTCCGCACCCACGACGGCCATTACGAATTCCTTGTAATGCCTTTTGGCCTCACAAATGCTCCATCCACTTTTCAAGCTCTCATGAACACTGTACTTCGTCCGTTTCTCAGAAAATTTGCTCTAGTTTTCTTCGATGACATCCTTATTTATAGCAAGGATCTCATTAGCCACAGAGGTCATTTGCAGAATATTTTTGAGGTACTAAGACAGCACAGTTTATTGGTAAATAAAAAGAAGTACTGTTTTGAAGCAACGAGCATTGAGTACCTTGGCCACGTTATCTCTGCCGAAGGGGTGGCGGCTGATCCTAAGAAACTCAGAGATATGCTTGACTGGCCTCCACCAAAAGATATTCGCAGCTTGAGGGGTTTCTTGGGCTTAACCGGATATTATCGGCGTTTTGTAAAGGGGTATGGTGCTATTGCTGCTCCTCTCACCCAACTTCTCAAAAAGGACTCTTTTAATTGGGGTAAGGATGCTGAATCTGCTTTTCAAATGCTCAAAACAGCTATGGTCTCAGTTCCGGTTTTAGCCGTTCCTTGCTTTTCTAAACCCTTCCAGCTGGAAACCGATACCTCTGGAAAGGGTGTGGGTGCTGTCTTGATGCAGGAGGGTCGGCCAATTGCTTTTATGAGCCAAAAACTCTCGGAAACAGCCCAGCGGAAATCTGTCTACGAAAGAGAGTTGATGGCAATTGTCCTAGCTGTTCAAAAATGGAAACACTATCTCATGGGACAGCAATTCACGGTTTTTACTGATCAACAGTCCTTGAAGTTTTTATTAGATCAGCGAGTCGCAGATGAAGGCCAGCAGAAATGGTTATCCAAGTTACTGGGATACAATTTTGACATTAAATATAAGGCAGGGACAGAGAACAGGGTGGCTGATGCCCTTTCTAGGAAATTTCATTTCTCCTCCCTGTCTTTTTCCATGGCAGCAGAGTGGGATGATATGGAGGCTGAAGTATTGGCTGATGAGAAATTAAATGGGATTATGCAGAAGTTATTGATGGGGGAAGAAACTACACCCGGTTTTGCATTAATGAATGGAAAACTCAAATATAAAGGGAGGCTAGTGCTTGCAAAAACCTCTAAATGGATTCCAAAAATTCTGATGGAATTTCATAGCTCCAAGCTGGGTGGCCATTCGGGCTTCTTTAGAACTTACAAGAGGATTTCTGCTATCCTTTACTGGGAGGGTATGAAGGCAGCAGTGATGAACTTTATTAAAAGCTGTGAAATTTGTCAGCAGAACAAGCACTCTACCTTGCAACCTGCTGGTCTCCTACAACCGCTGCCGATTCCTTCCAATGTATGGGCTGACATCTCAACGGATTTCATAGGAGGATTACCCAAAGCCAAAGGGATGGATACGATATTTGTGGTGGTGGATCGCATGACTAAATATGCTCATTTCTTCCCACTTTCACATCCCTTTACGGCGAAGGATGTTGCTGTTTTGTTCATTAAGGAAGTGGTACGCCTCCATGGTATTCCATCTTCAATTGTCTCCGATCGAGACAAAATATTCATGAGTGCTTTCTGGACTGAAGTTTTTAAACAGGCCGGTACTACTTTGAAGATGTCCTTGGCCTATCACCCACAGACTGACGGCCAAACTGAGGCGGTGAATAAATGCTTAGAAACCTACCTGCGATGCTTAACTGGTGCTAAACCTAAACAATGGCCAGCGTGGCTTTCTTGGGCAGAGTTTTGGTATAATACCTCATACCATGGCTCTATTCGGATGACACCTTTTCGAGCGTTATATGGCAGGGAACCTCCAGCTTTATTACGAGGAGGGATGGAATCTTCAGTGGAGGAAGTGAGGGTCTTATTGGAGGAACGAAATCAGATGCTGGATGAAATTCAATTTCAACTTAATAAGGCTCAGAACAGAATGAGACAAAGTGCAGACAAGAAAAGACGTGATGTGTCTTTTGCAGTAGGGGACTTTGTGTATCTCAAACTTCAACCATATCGGATGAAGTCCTTGGCGACCAGATCAAATCAGAAGTTGGGTGCAAGGTTTTATGGTCCTTTTGAGGTGCTAGAAAGGATTGGGGCAGTGGCCTACAGGCTGAAATTGCCTGACACCGCAAGAATACACCCTGTTTTTCATATTTCCTAGTTGAAGAAAAGTGTTGGACCCTCCTTACATCCTCAACCATTACCCGAAGCACTCACGGAAGAAGGGGAATTGCTGGTCGAACCTGAACACGCCGTTGACAGCCGCTACAACAATCAGGGAGATCTTGAGGTCCTTATCAAATGGAAAGAACTGCTAGATTTCGAGAACACTTGGGAGTCAGCAGCAACATTACAAACAACATTTCCCTCTTTCCACCTTGAGGACAAGGTGGCTCTTCATGGGAGGGGGGTATTGCAACAAACCAGAGAGATAATAGGGATTTAACTCCTTTTAAGTATACTTATAAAAGGAGAGGAGAAAAAGTAGCAAAATGAATTTTAAATTTTGAAACTCCACATCTTTAGGACAGTAGTTATAGGAGTAGATATTATAAATAGGAAGGCTGGAAAAGCTAGTAGGCAGGAAATAAGTGGAGTGAAAATCTAGTAGGAGAGAATTGACCTCTCGAAAGTCAATTATTCTTGTTTTTCTTTCATTTAAATCTATAATAGTTATTCTGTCAGTGGGGTAATTATCACATCGATAATTCCTTCCTCTGTTCAGTTACTCTGTTCTTTCCTTCTACCCTTATCTTCTACATTCAATTCTGCCCTAACAGTAAGGATACTAGAGCAACCATAACAGTATAATGAAATGAAAGAAAATGAAAAGTCATGAATGGAATAAATGAATGAGAATTGTATGTTAAATGGGCCTTGTGCCAACTGCTAATGCGAAATTGCCCGCCTAATTGATAGCCTGAGATTGCTAATGCGGGAATGTTCGCCTAATTGATAGCACTGTTCCTTACTGTGATACACATTGAACTGTTATTATAATGAGGCCTAATTGACACGGGTAACCGTGATGCCAAGGTGTCTAATTGACACAGTAAAGGGACCATATTCGGAGTTCACTCCGAGTAACGTCGGGTTGCGGGTAGACAACCAACGCATGAGCTCATGGTCTGCGCTAGGAACAGGCATGCATCATCTTGTTTGCGCATTTACATTTGATTGTGTTTGCTTTATTTTTATTTATTTGTGATTGTGCTGTTATTTTGGTGATGTGCCCGTGTGCTTTATAGATACTTTACTTGTGTTGTGGTCTTGATAATGTATTTAGGAATGTTGTTTATGGATAAGGAATTGTTTATGTGACTGGGATTTTGTTTAAGTAACGTGATTTAAAGAAAGGAATTTAAAGCAGTTTTAAGTGAAATTGTTTTTGTGATATGAGCTAGCTATTTGTATTTACTCTGTTTTTTTGCGGCATTCACATTCCCTACTAAGAACGTGTGGCTTTGTTCTCACTCCAAAGTTTTTTAAAAAAATCATTTTTAGAGGTACAGACAAGATGGCTAATTGAAAAGCTACGGACGAATAGAAGGCTTGTTTGGCTAGTTGCTTTTGGGTTTATTTCCCCTCGCCCTTGATGTTGAAAAGTGTTGTATTTTTACAGAGGGGTAGGTTGTATTTAAGTCTTGTATGAATAATTATTATGTATTAATATTAATTATGTGAGTATATGTTTATCTGACATAGTTGAGTTGAAGTATATACCAAACTAAAAGGAATTTTTTTTTTCTTAAAATCTATCGATCAGTTATTGTGTAGAGGCTCAATATTAAATAGCTAATAAAAGAAAAATAGAGTCGTAACGCCTTATTCTTAGTACGATCATGACGTGCTGAAGGCTAGGGTGTTACACAAATAACCAAACTTGTATACAACAACATCATTCAAAAATTTTTATAAACACTGAATACGAATTCTTATGTAGTATTTGATTAGCAGCTAAATTTTTTTTATACATAGTATAATTGTTCCTTTAAAATAACTAGAGTAAAACCCCACTATAGTTCCTATTCATTTGGTTGCCTCCTCCTCTTTCTTCTGCTTTTGTTTTGCCGTAGCATGTTGCCTCTTTCTCTTGGTTCTTATGTCTTTTTTTTACTGCCGCATATTGCTTCTATTTCGCTGTTGTATATCGCCTCGTCTTTCTTTTCTTGTGCTTTCACTATGCCAGCGACGTCCTCTTCTGTTTTCACTTCAGATTAAATCTTTTAGATAATTAAGAGCTCATCATTACTATAATCATTGCCATAATCATCTCTTCTGAATTTATGATCTCTCTAATATCCTCCCTCATGTTCTAATCGTTTCAAGATGCACGGTTCGCAAGAATAAGTTCGTTGATATTGTTGGTAAAAACGTCTTCAATCACATCAACTACTTTTTCATTATTCATGTTATTTGTATTAGCTTTTTTTATATAATTGTTGTATCAAATAAAAATAGGAATAGACATATCCATCGATAATATATAAGTTTGTTCAAAGAAGGAATTAACAGTAATAAAAAAATAGTTAAGTATGATTTTGGTCTTTAAGATATAGATAAAAAAAATTTTGTTCTCAACCTATTTTTACATACAAAATCGTTTCTAAGGTTTAACTTAATTTTAAAATTGTGTTTTTTACTTAAAATCTTAAAATTTATTGTCAAATTACTCCTAAATATAAAAATTATAAAATAAAAAAAAATAACGAGAGGGAGAAAGGGAATCACAAGGAAGGGAAGAAGGGAAAGAAAGGAAGAGGGAGAAAAGGGGGACGGCGCCGGCGAGGCTTGGAGCCACCGTCGCCGTCGGGAATCAAAACCAGAGGAAGAGAGAGCTCGCGAAGAAGAGAGGAGATGCGAGCCAGTGATGCACTAGAGAGAGGAAGAGGAAGGAGGTGATGTCCCGCGCCTTGCCGCCGTCGAGGAGGTCGTGAAGAGAGAGAAAATGCACAGTCAAGGAGAGGAAGAGGGGTGCCTCGTCGCCGTCGTGCTCTGCCACTACCACTGCTACTGCCCTCACCACCGCTTCGCGTCCTCGCTGCTGCTCCTCCCTAGGGTTCTAATTCTGTTTCTAATTTGTTGATTTTGTTAATTACATTATTGATTTGTTGATTTTGTTAATCACATTATTTCTGATTCTAATTCCATTGATGTTGTTGTCTCTGATTCCATTGTTCTTCTGCTGTTTCTTCTGCTTCTGATTCTAATTTTATTGTTGTTGTGCTTCTGATTTTGTTTCTTCTGATTTTGATTTTGCTTCTAGTTCTGATCTTTCATTTATTTCTTCTGTTGTTGCTACTAGTTGAAATGAATTGTGTTTTGATTTTTTATATTTGAAATGCAGATTTGTTTTTTCACTTTTGTTTCTGCTTCTATTTCTGATTCTATTTTTTATGTTTATTACATTGGTTCTGCTTCTGATTTTATTGTTGTTGTTACTGATGATGTGATGAAAAAGAAGAAGAAAAAGAAGAAGAAGAGATGTTGCTGTGATGGAGAAGAATATAAATTGGGTATTTTGGTGAAGAAGAAGAAGGGTATTTTGGTCCGAAGGACAATTTAAAAATCAAGTTAAACCTTGTGGACGATTTTGTATGCAAAAAAAAGTTGGGGACGAAAAAAATTTTCGACCTATACCTTAAGAACTAAAATCATACTTAACAAAAAAAAATTATTTAGTTGTATGAGTATTCAAGAAAATTTTAAAGAATTCAATACTTGTATTGCCAAGATTGCTGTCGAGGACAATGACCCAATCAGGAACCTGCCAATAAAACTACTATAGAATCTCAATAGCAGTTGTCTTCTACCCCTCAAGTCTCAAACTGTTCAAAGAATTTGGTAAATATATCGACAACTTAGTTGTAACCTCCTTAATCAACTGCATATAACCATCTGCACCAACTGTGCAATGGAGATTCTATTAGTAGGCAACAATACAATGGTAGGAATTTCTGTGAAAGTGAAATAAGCAGACAAAGAAGTAGAGGTATCTCTAATTGGGAGCGGGATGTCACGGCCTTGGACACACTCCAACGCTACCGTGCCGGCACTCGGACTTACTCAACCTCTTGAGCTAAGACCAAGTCAGCCTAACCCTCAATACTTAGCAAGAAAGCTAAGAATACAAGAGAACACAAGAGAAAGGAAGCTTTGGTGGAAGAACACTTTATTGCTCAAGTGTGGTTACAAATGATTCACACACACCCAAACTCTAACTCTCACCCCTATTTATAGCCATCCACCTCCTCAATGGATGGTTAGGATTAAATCTAGTCAACGGTCCAGATTAATCATCCAGAACCTTCTTTACAAATATCTATCCTACCACAACTCTCTAAATGTTTCTAGATCATTCCATACCACTCTTTATACTTCTATATACATCTACACTCTTCTAGAATACTCTATGACCTTCCAGAGTCTTCTAGAACCTTCTAGGGTATTCCGGGACCTTCTAGGACATTCTAGAACGTTCCGGAACCATCTAGAGTATTCTCAAACACTCTAGAAAACCATACAAACACTGTTAAATCTAACCTTCTAAAATTTACCGTGACATTCTCCCCCACCTAATGCGCAGACGTCCTCGTCGCGTTCTGTTCATGATAGCGCTCTAGGTGTTCTTGGAATTGCCACAGGTCTTCGCGAGTTTCCCAACTAGCTTCGGTTATCGGGAGCTCTTTCCACTTGATCAAGTATTGGATACTTGGTGGCACCCCTCTTCGTCGCACGATGCGATTAGCTAAGATCTCTTCGATTTCTTTATCAAAGGATCTAATTACCACAGGCGGAGCGCGACTTGAGTCACCTCTACTCGGTTCGTCTTAGTCTCCATGATATGGTTTAAACATACTCACATGGAAGACCGGGTGGATCTTCACAGAGGGAGGGAGTTGTACTTTGTAAGCAACCTTCCCAACACGTCCAATGATCTCAAATGGCCCTTCGTATTTGCGGATTAAGCCCTTATGAACCTTGCGAAAGGTTTTGAATTGTTGTGGAAGAAGTTTGATCATTACTTTGTCTCCCACTTGATAGCTTGCATGCCTCCTCTTCTTATCTGCCAATTTCTTCATCCTCTTGGCAGCTTTGTCGAGGTAAGAACGAGTGACATCTGCTTGTTCTTCCCATGACTTAATCATATGATAAGCTCCAGGGCTCTTCCCTGAGTAAGAGGAAGAAAGAGAGTGAGGTGTAAGCAGCTGTTATCCAGTCACAATCTCGAATGGGCTCTTTCCTGTAGACTCACTCCTTTGCAGATTGTATGAGAATTGAGCAATGTCTAAGAGTTTTGTCCAACCCTTCTGATTAGTGCTTACAAAATGCCTCAAGTAACACTCAAGTAAGGCATTCACTCTCTCAGTCTGTCCATCGGTTTGAGGATGGAAGCTTGTTAAGAAATGAAGCTCCGACCCAAGGAGTTTGAACAGCTCTGTCCATAGTCGTTCTGTGAAGCGTGGATCTCGATCACTAATGATGCTCTTAGGCAATCCCCAGTACTTCACCACATTCTTGAAGAATAGTCGTGCTGATTCCTCTGCAGTGCAGTCAGTAGGGGCAGGTATAAAGGTAGCATACTTCGAAAATCGATCCACTACCACGAGAATAGATCCAAACCCCTCGGACTTCGGTAAGGCAGAGATGAAATCTAGAGAGACACTTTCCCACGGTCGCTCTGATGGAGGCAGAGGTTCCAACAACCCGCTTGGTGTCTTGTTTTCAATCTTATCTTGTTGGCACACAAGACAAGTCTTCACATAGCTCTCCACTTCATCTCTCATTTGAGGCCAATAATAAGAAGATTCAATGAGTGCCAAGGTCCTTCGCTAACCTTGGTGACCAGCCCACTTGGTGTCGTGGCATTCCCTCACTAATTTTCTTCTTAGATTTTCCCATTTAGGGACGTATAGTCTTCTTCCTTTAGTGTAGAGAAGGTCGTTTTCTAACCAAAATTTTTTGGTCTTACCTTCTCTAGCCAACTCCACCAACTTCTTGGCTAATGGATCGTGATGCAACCCTTCCTTGATGATATGCATAATATCTCCTTCAACCATAGAAATGGCCGCTAACTCAGCCTTGCGACTCAGCGCATCTGCTACCACATTAGTCTTGCCTGACTTGTATTCGAATTCGAAATCAAACTCAGCCAAGAAGTCTTGCCACCTAGCTTGTTTGGGGCTTAACTTCTTTTGAGTTTGGAAGTAGCTTGTAGTCACATTGTCTGTCTTGACGATGAAGTGTGAACCAAGCAAGTAGTGACGCCAAGTTCTCAGACAATGCACCACCGCGGTCATCTCCTTCTCTTGGACAGTGTATCGCCTCTCTGTATCATTCAACTTGCGACTCTCAAAGGCAATAGGATGTCCTTCTTGCATCAGAACTCCTCTAATAGCGTAGTCAGAAGCATCAGTGTGGACTTCAAACACCTTTAAGTAGTCGGGTAGTGCTAGTACTGGTCCTTCTGTGATAGCAGCCTTTAACTCATCAAAAGCCTTTTGACACTCCTTTGACCATTCCCAAGAGTGGTTCTTCTTGAGAAGATCAGTTAATGGTGCAGCCTTGGCGGATTATCCCTTGATAAACCTCCAATAGTAATTAGCCAACCCAAGGAATGACCTCAATTCAGATACCTTGTTTGGAGGTTCCCACTCTTTGATAGCCTTCACTTTTCCTTGATCCATGCAGAGAGTTCCATCTTTAATGATGTGTCCCAAGAAGTGGACTTCTCCCTTGCAAAGGAACACTTTTCCTTCTTCACATATAGGTTATTCTCTCGCAAGATCTTGAACACGGTTCGTAAGTGTTCTACATGTTCCTCCAAAGTATTGCTATAGACAACAATGTCATCCAAGTAGACCACTACAAACCGATCAAGGTAAGGTCGAAAAATCTCATTCATTAAGGTACAGAGACCTCAAATCTAGCTTTGAGAACCACTTATATCTACCAAGTTGATCAAACAAATCGGCTATCAAAGGAATGGGGTATTTGTTCTTGATGGTTACCTTGTTAAGTGCTCGATAGTCGATGCATAGTCTCAATGAACCATCATGCTTCTCTTGGAACAAGACTGGTGCGCCATAAGGTGCCTTCGATGGACGGATGAACCCAGCATCTAGCAAATCCTTGAGTTGCTTCTTCAACTCATCGAGTTCTGGCGGTGCCATCCTATAAGGTGTTGAGGCGGGCAGCTTTGCTCCTAACTCCAATTCAATCTTGTGGTCCACCTTCCTCCTAGGTGGTAGTTGTTTTGGCAACTCGGGAGGCATCACATCCTTATTTTCTTCAAGGAATTCCTTGATTTTGGGAGGAACGTCTTCTCTTTCGGAAGTTGACTCCTCTTGTAATAGAGCCAAATATGTAGTCTATCCCTTCTTGAACCCTTTCTTGAGTTGCATGGCAGACAGTATCGGTGGTCCGCCAACTTTAGAGACTGTAGGGACCATGCATGGAGACCCTTTCTCCATGACGCATACTACGTCGTAGTATGGCATAGGTATTATATTTGCTTTCCTTTGCAAATCGAGTCCGATGACTATTTTAAAATCGTCCATGGGTGCTACTGAGAAATCCACAAGGCCCTTCCAAGAACCAAGAGTCATCTCAACCCCTTTTGCTACTCCCTTAAGGGGTTCACCCTTGGTATTCACGGGTTTGAACCAGCCATTCTTTTTGGTAATCTTCAACCCAAGCCTCTTTGCTTCATCAGGCGTGATGAAGTTGTGTGTAGCACCAGTGTCGATCATAGCCATGACGGTTTTTTCATTGATAAAGGCTTTGACATACATCAAGCCTTTCTTTTCTGTAGTGCTTGCCTCTTTGCCCTTCATAGCATTCATGTGTTGGATAGATCCAACACACTTAGTTACTTGAGTTTGAGCTTCTTGTTCCTCGGCGATAGATGCCAAAGTCCCTAGCTTGGGACAATCCTTCATTTGGTATGGTCCCTTGCACACGAAGCATCCTCCTTTGGGCACGAAAGCCTTTTTCTTTTCTTCGTACTCTTTCTTTGAAGAGTATTTTCCTTCCTTCTTGGTTGAGAAACTCTTTCTCTTGTCTCCCCCACCTTTAGTAGAACTAGGCTTGGAGAATGACTTGAGTTTAGAGTCTCCCCTATGATACTCACTGAGTGATTCGGCCACCACGATGGCCTCATCGACATCCTTAACATTCCTTCTTTGTAGTTCTTGCTTTGCCCAAGGTTGGAGTCCATCAATGAAGAAGAACAATGCATCCTCTGATGCTAAGTTGGGGATTTGAAGCGTGAGAGTAGTGAACTCCTTTACGTAGTCGCTAATCGTACTCTTGTGCTTCAACTCCCTCAACTTCTTCCTTGCTTCATAAACCACATTCTCAGGGAAGAATTGTCTTTTCAACTCCCTTTTGAAATCTTCCCATGTGGCTATGTTGCAAGTACCCTTTTCCATATCTACGCACTTTCTCCTCCACCACAAAGTAGCATTATCAGAAAGGTAGAGAGCTGTAGTGCATACCTTTATTGCTTCTTTGACCACCCCTTGACCTTCGAAGTACCTCTCCATTTGCCATAGGAAGTTCTCCACCTCGCGAGCGTCCCTTACGCCCTTGAACTCCTTTGGCTTGGGGAGATCAATCTTTGTCATCTCCCTTATAATAGTTGGTCGAGATTTTGCCTCCTCAAACTTCCTCAAATAGCTTTAAGGAATTCTCAAGCTTCTCTTCGATTTGGAGCATGCTTTCTTTGAAAGCATCTAGTTCTCCTAACACGTGAGCCTCGAGGGTCTCCTTATCATGTTCTATCCTTTGGAAACGCTCATCCATAGAGGACAGAACATTCTCCAACACAGAAACTCTCTCTTCTAGGAATTTAGAATCCTTACCTCTAGGTTCACTTGAAGAACGGACCTTCTTGTCTCCCCATTGAGAAGGAATAGCATTCCTTCCCCTTTGAGACTCAATATGCTCCATAGTGATACTAGAAGCCATACCCACAAATCACTTGTGCTCCCTCTCGAACCTTGCTCGGATACCAAATTGTCACGGCCTTGGACACACTCCAACGCTACCGTTCCGGCACTCGGACTTACTCAACCTCTTGAGCTAAGACCAAGTCAGCCTAACCCTCAATACTTAGCAAGAAAGCTAAGAATACAAGAGAACACAAGAGAAAGGAAGCTTTGGTGGAAGAACACTTTATTGCTCAAGTGTGGTTACAAATGATTCACACACACCCAAACTCTAACTCTCACCCCTATTTATAGCCATCCACCTCCTCAATGGATGGTTAGGATTAAATCTAATCAACGGTCCAGATTAATCATTCAGAACCTTTTTTACAAATATCTATCCTACCACAACTCTCTAAATGTTTCTAGATTATTCCATATCACTCTTTATACTTCTATATACATCTACACTCTTCTAGAATACTCTATGATCTTCCAGAGTCTTCTAGAACCTTCTAGGGTATTCCGGGATCTTCTAGGACATTCTAGAACGTTCCGAAACCATATAGAGTATTCTCAAATACTTCAGAAAACTATACAAACATTGTTAAATCTAACCTTCTAAAATTTACCGTGACAGGGAGCAATACGTCCCTATTAAATAAATGGATAGAGAATTTAGGTGTTAAAAAACACACTTTTTGTTAACAAGGCAAGGAACAATCTATACCTATCAAATTATTATCTGACATGAGGGCAACTAACAACCATATGAGATTGTTTCGTTAAGAGATAATAAATATATTCATAAGAGTCTGGATGTACAATGAAATGAATTGTTATGGGTCGAAATATCATTTTGCATCATTAGGAGGTGGGGTTTTGTTCAAATAACTATTGAAAACAGGATATGCTAAATATTAAAATGTAAACAAAGTTATTCTGATTTAAGTAAATATGTTTAATTAATGATTTTATAATAGGTTAAATTACATTATCAGTTTTTATAAGTTATGGATTCTGTAATAGATAATTCTGTCTCTATGGAGGTTGACGGTAAAAATTTAACACAAATCCAAAAAATGAAAAGAGATATGAAGCTATAGAAGATATTATTTTGGAATGTAAAAAAAAAAAAAGCGGGCAGTCTCGGCCCATTTTATAGCGAGTTTTGGCGAGACGGGCCTGGCCGAGCCGCTTTGTCACCCCTAGAGATATATAATAAGATTATATTTGTTTTCTCTTAGAATTAAGGGGATTATAACCTTGTTTACAATCTTACATGCCAAATCCATTTAAGGTCTTATGGTATAACTCTTTTTTGATAATCCAAAAGTACTTTGAAAATTATCTCAATATATTCGAATTCCTAATACAAAAGAGAAATGTTACTAATACACAATACTAACAAAATATATTTACTCCCACTCAACTGGTATGTAGTCATCAACCACGTTTATCTCAAAAGACTATATGAGATAATAATTTAATAAAATATAAATTACTGATAGAATTTTTTTAGTCTAAAGATAAAATTATTTAATTATCTCAAATTTTTTTGGATATCAATAGTCTCATCAACGTTGCTATTGAAAAACAATTTCTTATATCCATCTACTATAACTCAAGATCTAATATATTATTAATATCGTTATATTCCTAAATGAATCTTTTCATAAAACTGAAAGAAAAGTCTCCTTTCAATTCTACATTTTTTAGTAGAACGCTTTACAATAAAACATACTTTATATTTCCATATTACTTGTTTAGTTTATTTGGTTTTAAATACCAATTGCTTAATACATTCACATAATTAATGAAAAAAGTCCCAAATGTTATTATTTTTGATGAACTTAAACTTTTCACTCATACCATCAATACATATATCTCACCTAAAATGAGATAATTTTCTTTAGTAAAATACTAAATGACATTTGTTCTTGAGGTATTAAATTTATCTTTAAGATAATATATTGATTATCTTTCCCTCACAAATTCAATATCCTCAAATAACTATCAACTTTTTTTCGCTAAAAAATATTTTAATAGTGGAATAAAAAAATAAGTACTCTCCATGGTGCAAGATTAAGCAAAAAATTTAAAACTTTATCAAAAATTTAAATTGTAATTCTCAATGTTCTTTTTTAGAGTGATTTTGTAACAAATTAAAGTATAAGTAGTCATACTTCACTTAAATGAAATAGAACTAAGATATTATTAAAATAATTAGTAGTTAAAGTAAATTCTATGGTGTAAAAAAAAAAATTTGTACACCTATAGATTTGTGTTGTTTCAATAAATAATTGACAAGTGTCCGTGAAAGAAGAAGAGTAAGATACAATTTTACAGGACCTTCTCTTTATTACACGTGAAAATTTTAATAGTTAGGCTGATTAATTATATTTAAGATGATTAATTATTTTAATATGATAGTGGGCTTTGTATACTGATTTTTTTCGTATTTGGATTATTTTACAAAGAAAAATACAAAATAAAGATTTGAGTTTATGAGTTTATAAGTTTATAATACTATGCATACTATTTATTCATTTAATACGTAATATTCATTATTATTGCAGTGAAAAATAAAAGT
>NC_029794.2:11560620-11576923 GCF_000816755.2 Arachis ipaensis | reverse complement strand
AAATCTTTTTTATTTTTTTTATTGATATTATTAATTATTAAGTATATTTTTTATTATATATTATATTCTTTTATATTTTTTCTATTTTATTTAAAATTGCATAATAAAAAATTACACTTTATCATATTTATTAAAAAAATGACAAATTTATTTCCTAAGTACAATTATTATTCTTACTAGTGATCTTTCTATGATAATTAACTCCCATATTTTTTAATTTTCATAAAAATTATTTAGAGTGGGTTGATTTTATTAATTATTCTCTTAAAAAGAGTAATTTTTATTATCTTGGATTTTATAAATTTGGAAAGAAAAAGATGAAAACTAATTTTGATTAACTACAATTCGTTTAACTTTATTGTAAAATAAATTTAAAGAATCAATTTCCCTCTCAAACAAATTATAGAAAAAAAATGATTGTATTACTATTATTTTCAAAAAACATAAAATTTATCTTTATTATTAAAAAAATAAAATTATTCTTGTATAAAATACTTGTATATATATATATTTTTAAGATATTATTTTGTTCTTATATATTTTTTAGTTAAGAATAAAATTAAAATTAACTCATATAAATATGTACTAATGGATATATGTTTCATTAAATTAAAATTTTGATAAAAAAATTGAAAAAATGTGCTTTATGTAAACCCCGCTAAAATCGGTAAATAATTAGTCAATTATTTGAACTTTAATTAGGAAAATTAAAAATGAAAAACTAATATCAAAATAGGATAGAGCTCGGCAAAACAAAAATTTTGACACCAATTTTAAAGAATTTGGCCCAAAATTAGGCCGAACCGGTCGAACAGGACCCGTATTGGGCCCAAACCCAACTTAATTCCCCTTAATCAAATGAATACAGCTCATTCTTCTCCTCCATTTGGCCTGAAAAACACGCTGGGAAGCAGCATGAAGGGTGAGAGCATGTAGCACTTCCAAAACCCTCACTCAAATTTGATTTCTCAATAACTTTTGATCCGGAGCTCCGATTGACGAACCGTTTACGACCACGCGTTCACCACGACGAGCTCTACGAAAGCCATGGAACAACTTAGTAGGTATCTCATTAATTTCTTCTCAACCAGCTTCCCCCAATTTCGAAAATTCATGAACAATTATGTTGAAAATTGTTCAATTTTAGTGTTATAGGTTCGATTTAGCTTGCGAAGCTTATCGGGCTTGAGTTGCTACGCGTATGGGTATGGTAAGGACATCCTAACCCTAGCTCAATCTTGTATTTATAATGGAAAAACTGAAATTGGAACATATATATGTATTAGGTGTAGATTAAGTGGGTATATATGCATTGGAATTGAATTGGAAGTACTTGGAGGCTTATTGGTGGTCAAGACTTGTTTTGGGCTGTTTTGATTGAGCTTGGAGGGGCTGTGTTTTGCTTGTGAGGCTGCCTTGGGTGGAATAACGTGATCGGCCAATGTATGGTTTAGGTTTCGTGCGTTTAACATGTAAGGTTTTGTGAAAACTTAGGCTAGAGTACTATAGGATAAGTTGAAATGGATAAATGAGTTAAATGTTTAGTATTTGTGATGTTGATGAATAAATTGATATGGTGCATGTGTTGAGTAATTGATATTGGGAGTTAAAATGTATGTATGTATACATGCTAGTATGATGGTGTTGAATGAAGGGTTTATGATTGTGGTAAAGTAATGGTATGGTTAAGATAGTGAATGATGTTTATTTGGATTGGTTGGTATTATTATGATGAATAATGTTGTGCTAATGGTTGAGGATTTCCATAATGATGATAAAATGTGGAATTGGATTAATGGGTTGGTTGTGAACAAAATGTGTAAAGTTAGGGAAATATAATAGGATTGAGCTAAGAATGCAAAATGGTTGTATAATGGTGAAGGGTAAATTATGTTGATGATTTTGAGATATTGAGCATGAATGTGACTGGTCTTTAAAAGGGGAATGTGAGTTTTGGTAAAAATGGGGTTTGGTATATTTTTGCAAAAAGTGAATTTTTATGAACTTTGGTCGTCCATAACTTGCTCCACAAATTTTGGATGAAGAGGAGATTTGTTCTAAATTGAAGAAGGTTTTAAAAGCTTGAAAACGATATAAAGTTTGCGGAAAACTGAGTTTTGTAGAGGAAATTATGGACGCCAGAAAATTGGTGCGAAAAACTGAATTTTTGTAAGTTGCAACAGAACCAGGTTTTCTGGTGTGCCTACGCAAAAAGCCGTGCGCACGCACCCAATAGAAGTGAAAATCCACCTGTGCGCACACACGCACGTACACATGGTGTTTTCTATAAAGTGTGCATACGCACGCCCCCGTGTGCACGCACACACCAAAATGGGCCTTCTGTTGGTGGTGCTAGCACAGGCGAGGCGCTTGCACACCCAGTGATGTGTGCGCACGCACGTACTCGTGTGCACGCACACGTTCTGCTTTCTTGTTGAGCTGTGCGCATGTACAGGTGTGTGCGTACGCACACGCCCTGTTTTCCAGCACCTTTGTTTTTCTATTTTAAACATGATTTTAAACTCTAAAACCCCTAATTTTGCCCTGTTAATCCTAGAATCTACTAGTAAGCTTAGTAAATAGCAGAAATTAGGATTTTAAGGTAACTTAGGAATGAAGAAAGAGGTAAATGTGATGAGTTATGTGAAAAGGAAGTGGTTATTGAATGAAGTAATGATGCCATGGCTTGATAAATGACTAAACAATGATTATGAACATTAAATGGTTTATGAATGATGATATCTGAGATACGAGTTTTCCTGGGTAACAGAACCGTGGCTCATCACCACGTGTTCCAGGTTGAATCTCGATACTCTGTTGACCCTACGTCGTAAGGGTGACCGGGCACGTATAAATTTCCGGGTATGGATAGCCCCCATTGAGTGATTTATGAATGAATGTTTGAATGATGAATGATTATGTAATCTATGCATAGACTCATGGGGATGCGCGACGGGAGACAGTCTAAGGTTTTTGGACTTGTCGGGTTGGCTAGATAACTGACAGATGGGCCCCACCAACCATAGGACAGGCATGCATCATGTGCATTTGTTTGTTTTGATTGCTATGCATTACCTGGGTTAGCCTAACTGTATGTATACAACTTGCTACCTGCTATACTTACTACTTGCACTATCTGCCTATTACTTGTGCGTGAATTTGTCTGGTTGCTTGTCTTTGCTAAAGTATGGATGATAGGGGAACGGAGGAAGGGTGAGATGATTTGATGTTAGGTTAGGTTTAAGATTGAAAGAGTTTAGGCAGGTTTAGTATAACTACCCCTATTTATGCCTTCTGTTTAGAAACTAAGTTTTACAATTGTATGACGGAGTTCTAGGATTGCCTCTAGCATTCCCAAGACCTTACTTATTATACGCATGGCACCTTTACCATGCTGAGAACCTCCAGTTCTCATTCCATACTGTGTTGTTGTTTTCAGATGCAAGTCGAGAGGCTCCTCGCTAGGCATCTGGATTTCCTGAAGCCGAGTAATCTGGGATATTTTGGGTTTTCTGTTTACTTATATATATGTATATATGTACTTAGCTTGCTCTTCAAGATACTTGATTTTTTTGTTCCACCTAGAGGTTGCAGGAGAGTTATGGATTTGTTTCTGTATTTTGGGATATTCGGGATACTTATGTATATATATATGTAAATATTTTTCGGCCAGTCTTGGCTTCGCAGGTTGGGTCAGGAGCTAGTTTCACTGTATTTTTGGCACTCTTGTTACTCTTTTACTTTTCCTACCCTCAACTCTTAAGTTTCTTAGCACTTAAGTAATTCCATTTTCTCGAGCATTGCGCTTTTTATCTTGCGATTTTGTTTTACCCACTTTTCAAGGCTCCTAGTTTATTATCTTCTTTCTACTATTATAAGTATGTATTTTATTTTAGAGGTCGTAGCGCCTCGCCAACTCTGTTTTACATCCTAGATGTAAAGCTCTGCGTGGTAGGGTATTACATTATGGTATCAGAGCAGTTCGTTCCTATAGAGCCTGAGGGATGGACTAGCTATGCTTCTGGGCATACTCTAAGTGTCTATACATACTATTTAAGGTATCTAACTGATATAAGTGGCATGAATGCTAATGAGCATGCATTTAGAATTGTGAAACACTAGACTCGCGATATTGAGACTGATCACCTTGATATCACTTATTTGGTGCGAACAGGAACCAAATGGCGTCTCGTGAGCACGGTCGTGGGAGTAATCGAGGTCGAGGATGGAGAGCTAATGAGGTGACCATACCGGTAGGTAGTTTGACCGAGATCGTAACCACAATGATGAGTGTTGTTGCTGCCATTGGTGTTGTTGCTGCTGCGACCATCCGAGTGATGGATGGGGTGGAACCACAAGCTGGAACCGGCAACGAAGGTGATAATGAATATGAAGGTGGACATAATATTCCGAATATTGGGGTACCAGTGGGTTATCCGGAGCAAGTTAACACAGATCAGGCAACAGGAGAAAGTTCAAGGAGGAATGAGGTAGCAAGGAGTAATCGCCGGGAACCCTTCACAAAGAAAAAGGGAAATATTACACTTAGGAGCCAAAATTTCAAAAAGAATCGTTTTGTCGCTTCACATTCTCAACACCGGAACAATGACCAAAGGAACGACAACCGTTCGGACCCAAATTCAGAAGGGCAAACTAGTGCTCAACCGGGTGACTTAAGGTGCTCAAGATGCAAGAGGTACCATCTGAACAGAACATGCATGGCCGGATTAGGTGTATGTTACAAGTGCGGGAGGCCAGGGCATATGTCTTGGAATTGTTCATACAGAGAAAGCCGGGATGCAACCAAACCCGATTTTCAAACCCGATGTAATTATGAACCAACAGTTAAATTTTTAACTTCCTTGCTTACCATTGATATGTAATATTCCTTCATGACGCATGACGAGTTTCAGTAATCATGAGGTCCAAGTCGATGATTAGTCGAAAACTATTGGTTGTTGAGACGGAGTGATACTTAGCTAACTTAGAGGAGTGGTTAGGCTTTGGAAGGTTAAGGATTAAGTGACGTAGTGGAAGCAAGTTGGACCATATAGTGGAAGCAGGTTAGACCATATCTAAGGAATCAGGAGTGTTAAAGGCTACGCAGAGTTATTGTTCGGAATCCTGTGACGGTGAAACTTTGAGGAAGAGGAATAGAGCGAATTCAATGTTTAGCTATTAATTGTTAAAAGGTAAGTGAAGATGAAACCAGATCCCTATACAAGAGAGTTTCTAAGACAATTCTTGAAGGTGTGTCAGAACTTCCATTTTAGAGAGAAAGCGAGTTTGCGATGGGCTCAGTACCGGAAGCCGGATTAACTTCAATCGCACCACAAGCAAAGATATGGTTATAATCGGTAGAATTTAGGGTTTGGGTGGAAGGGAGTACTAGAAGAGGGAATCATCTGACCAACTATTTCTCGGTGAGAAGCACCGGACATGCTAGTGAAGAAAGAAGAGAACGACAGGAGGCTGTATGCAAGAGGGAAGGTGCTAACGAATCCTCGCGACTCGATCTAATCCTTCTTTGAAACTTACATTGAAATTCTATCTGGAGCTCTTCCTAATTGGCTTGATTACCTTTCTAACTTTACTCCTTATGCACATGAATTTTGTTTCGTCCAGGATGAGTATGAGCGTGTCTTGGTATAAATGCGTAATCCTTGAATCTTGTATGCTCGCTATGACTAAAATTGCCCTTATTCGCAAACCATGTTCTTCAAAATCAGCTGATACTTCTTTGACTCTGTACGCTCTGTTCTTTCTACCAAAGGTCTTTAATTTGAACTCTTTTCTTGAGATACACCTAGGTTCTTTTCCTTGTGCATTCCATCATTTCGGTATAATCTTGATTAACCGTATACAAGATTTTCTTTCTGACTTATTACGAATACCGTTTGTAGTGCTCATTCATTTTTCGAGCTTAATGTCCTTTTGAAAATTAACTCGAGCCCATATTAGTATCACGTATGAATTATAGCTGCAACTGTTGAGATGTTGATTCCTTAAGAGCAAGACTTTTGGACATGGAAGATGAAGTATGTAAGCGTGCGTCATCAAGAAGAGTTTTGGAGCTTTAAATTCTTGCCGACCACAAAGCCTATGATTAGTTTACCGCACTACAAATACACCGGTTACATGGAAACTCGAATATGAAGAGAGCTTTCGAACTCCAAGAGAAGGATTAACCCCAAATCCAATAATCAGGATACCCGAACTTATTTAACAACTCGGTATTAGTGCGATACATTACCAGAGAGGTCTAGGATACGTGTAAATACAAAATCGTGAAGTGGTAACTGACGCCCTGAGTAAGAAGTTTCTGGGGAAAAAGCTTGGATATAAATTTTGGAGGAAGGAAGGCTAGGTAAGTTGAAACTTTAAATTGGATACCAAGGGTATAGCTAAAGGAGTCAAACTAAATCTATTGCAATTTTAAAACATGGCAAAGACGAAATGCAAGAAGCGTAAGGAGACGATAAAGACCTACCGAGGATGTCGAAGTTTGGTAAACAAAAGGGAACTAAGAAAAGATTTATATGCCTAATGCCGAAATAGAGATCGTAGAGTCAAGGGCTTAAGGAGTGCAATAACGGTCATAAGAAGCTACCAAGAGAACCGAAGCCGGTTGAATTAAGAAGACACCATGAGCGGGTTATGTATCGAGATCAGAAGTTAGCGTGAGAAACTGTTGTCCGAAGCTACAAGAGAGGATTTTTGAAGTTACCTTAAGGTTTCTAAGACGTATCGCGAATCCAAGAAGATATTTTGAGCCACCAGAAGTGAAGGACGAAGTGACGATCTATGTGATTACATGTTCGACGCATGAGAAAGAAAAGAGAGACCACCAGAAGCCATGCGAAATGCTACAACCATCGAAAGTTTTGCATTAAAGGTAAAAGAGAATAACCATCGATTTCATAATGGATTGCCGACGACTAGGACAAAAGGTGATACTGTTAGGGAATCGTGGATCAAATGATCAAGTCCGTTTTGCCCATCAGAGCAAATTTCTTATTGGAGATATCAACGAGACTATACATCAGGGAGACGGTGAGACTCCACAGTATGTTAAACACCTTTGAATTAATCAAAAATTAGAATATGGAACATCTCAGTTCCTAAATTTGACAGCCAAGACAACGGCGAAAAAGTTACATAAATTTGAGTTAGGATTTTCACCAAGTAAGCCGACAAAAGAATTAGGCAGATTTAGGAAGAGGACTTCTCAAGTTAGAAGGAAGAAGATACCTATTTCTGAATATTACTTCAACGAACTAGAATTGGATGAGCAATCAAAAACTAAAAAGTAAAACCCCCGTTACATTGGGCTGTTGGAAATCCTTAAGGAAATGGAACCAGTGGTGTATAGGATCGCTTTACCACCACATCTATCAAACTTGCGTGACGTATTTCACATATCACAACTTCGTAAATACACTTTGATCCTAGTCATGACCTAGAGCTGGAATTAGTTCAAGTGAGAGAAGATCTAACGCTTCCAATAACTCCGGTTAGAATTGATGATACCAGCATTAAGCGTTTATGCGAGAAGAGGTTTCTTTGGTAAAAGTAACTTGGAGTCGGGTTGGTATTGAAGAACATACCTGGGAGCTTAAGTCAGAAATGCGGAAGAACACAGCTTAATTCCCCTTGATCAAATGAACACAGCTCATTATTCTCCCCCATTTGGCATGAAAAACACGCTGGGAAGCAGCATGAAGGGTGAGAGCATGTAGCACTTCCAAAACCCTCACTCAAATTTGATTTCTCAATAACTTTTGATCCGGAGCTCTGATTGACGAACCGTTTATGACCACGCGTTCACCACGACGAGCTCTACGAAACCCATTGAACAACTTAGTAGGTAACTGATGAGCGGATAATTTATACGCTTTTTGGCATTATTTTTAGTATGTTTTTAGTAGGATCTAGTCACTTTTAGGGATGTTTTCATTAATTTTTATGTTAAATTCACATTTTTGGACTTTACTATGAGTTTGTGTGTTTTTCTGTGATTTCAGGTATTTTCTGGCTGAAATTGAGGGACTTGAGCAAAAATCTGATTCAGAGGTTGAAGAAGGACTGCTGATGCTGTTGGATTCTGACCTCCTTGCACTCAAAGTGGATTTTCTGGAGCTACAGAACTCAAAATGGCGCGCTTCCAATTGAGTTGGAAAGTAGACATCCAGGGCTTTCCAGAAATATATAATAGTCCATACTTTGGCCAAGAATTGATGACGTAAACTGGCGTTCAACGCCAGCTCTCTACCCAAATCTGGCGTCCAGCGCCAGAAAAGGAGCCAAAACCAGAGTTGAACGCCCAAACTGGCACAAAAGCTGGTGTTCAACTCCAAGAGGGACCTCTACACGTGCAACACTCAGGCTCAGCCCAAGCACACACCAAGTAGGCCCAGGAAGTGGATTTATGCATCAATTACTTACCCATGTAAACCCTAGTAGCTAGTTTATTATAAATAGGACCTTTTACTATTGTATTAGGCATCTTTGATCAGTTGTATGCTATCTTAGATGATCTTGATGAATTTTTGTTTTGTGTCTTTTCATGTTTTTCATGTGCATTCTTGAATTCTTAGTGCGTAAGCATTAAAGAATTCTAAGTTTGGTGTCTTGCATGTTTTCTTTGCATTAAAAATTTTTTAAAATTGTGTCTTTGATGTTCATCTTGACATTCATAATGTTCTTGGTGTTCATCTTGATATTCATAGCATTCTTGCATTCATCACATGTTTTGATATAAAAATTTCATGCATTGCATCATTTTAGTGTTTTTCATAAAAATTCAAAAAATCAAAAAAATATCTTTCCCTTTTTCTCTCATCAAATTCGAAAATTTGAGTTGATTTTTTCAAAAATTTTTAAAATCAAGTTGTTTCTTATGAGTCAAATCAAATTTTCAATTTGAAAATCTTATCTTTCTCAAAATCTTTTTCAAAAAACCAAATCTTTTTCAAAATTCTTAGTTATTTTCGAAAATTCCAAAAATATTTTTCAAAAATCTTTTTCTTAGTTTTATATCAAGTTTTCGAAAATAACATAATCAATTAATGTTTTGATTCAAAAATTTGAAGTTTGTTACTTGCTTGTTAAGAAAGATTCAAACTTTAAGTTCTAGAATCATATCTTGTGATTTCTTATGAATCAAGTCATTAATTGTGATTTTAAAAATCAAATCTTTTTCAAAACTAATTTTATCATATCTTTTCAAAAATATCTTCTTATCTTATCTTTTTCAAAAATATCTTTTCAAAATATCTTTTCTAACTTCCTATCTTTTCAAAATTTGTTTCAACTAACTAACTAACTTTTTGTTTGTTTCTTAACTTTTTCAAAACCACCTAACTAACTCTCTCTCTCTCATTTTCGAAAATATCTCCCCTCTTTTTCAAAAATTTCTTTTTAATTAACTAATTATTTTTATTTTTTATTTTTGATTTAAAAAATTTTCGAAAATTACTAACATTTTTCAAAAACCATTTTCGAAAATCACTAACTCTTTTTCAAAATAATTTTCGAAAATTATCCCTCCCCCATCTCATTCTATTTATTCATTCATATCCTAACATCTCATCTCACCTCTCTTCCATCCTCACAATTGTGTTTCTTCCATTATATTACATTCTTTGTCTCCCCCTCTTCTTCCACTCACACAGGGATCCCTATACTGTGGTATAAAGGATCTCCATTATTATTATTATTTTTCTGTACCTTCTTCTTTGTCATATGAGCAGGAGAAAGGATAAGAACATTCTTGTGGAAGCAGATCCAGAACCTGAAAGGACTCTGAAGAGAAAATTAAGAGAAGCTAAATTACAACAATCCAGAGAAAACCTTTCAGAAATTTTCGAACAGGAAAAGGAGATGGCAGGCGAAAATAATAATAATGTAAGGAAGATGCTTGGTGACTTTAAGATTGACTCAGCAAGTCAATATGATCTCTCAGAGTCTGCATGGAATGCAAGCTGCATCCAACAGTACTCAAGAGGCTTCTTAATCAAAAACAGCAGAAGAAAAATCACACCCTGGAAGAGCATCTGTCTGGCGTTCAGCGCCAGAACAGAGCATGGTTCTGGCGCTGAACGCCCAATATGGGCAGCTTCTGGGCGCTGAACGCCAGAATAGGCATGGTTCTGGCGTTCAACGCTAGAAATGGCACACAAATGGGCGTTGAACGCCCAAAATGGCCACCAACCTGGCGTTGAACGCCCAGAGTTGGGTACAAAGGCATTTTTACATGCCTAATGGGTGCAGGGATGTAAACCCTTGACACCTCAGGATCTGTGGACCCCACAGGATCCACTCAGGATCTGTGGACCCCACAGGATCCCCACCTACCTCCACTCACCTCTTCTCACCACTCTCTTTCACACAACCCCATAAACACTCTTACCCAAAAACCCTTCACCAATCACCTCAAACTCTCTTCCCCATCACCTCTTCACCACTCACATCCATCCACTCTTCCCCATAAACCTACCTCATAAACTCCACCTACCTTCAAAATTCAAAACCAACAACACACCCCTCTACACCCTTCTTGGCTGAAACACATCTCCCTCTCCCTCTCCATATTTCTTCTTCTTCTCCTTCTATTCTTTTGTTTATTGCTCGAGGGCGAGCAATATTAGAAATATATAAAAGTCCATACTTTGGCCAATAATTGACGACGTAAACTGGCGTTCAACGCCAGCTCTCTACCCAAATCTGGCGTCCAGCGCCAGAAAAGGAGCCAAAACCAGAGTTGAACGCCCAAACTGGCACAAAAGCTGGTGTTCAACTCCAAGAGGGACCTCTACACGTGCAACACTCAGGCTCAGCCCAAGCACACACTAAGTGGGCCCAGGAAGTGGATTTATGCATCAATTACTTACCCATGTAAACCCTAGTAGCTAGTTTATTATAAATAGGACCTCTTACTATTGTATTTGACATCTTTGGATTACCTTATGATCCTTTGATCTTAGTAGGTAACTCATTACTTTCTTCTCAACCAGCTTCCCCCAATTTCGAAAATTCATGAACAATTATGTTGAAAATTGTTCAATTTTAGTGTTCTAGGTTCAATTTAGCTTGTGGAGCTTATCGAGCTTGAGTTGCTACGCGTATGGGTATGGTAAGAACATCCTAACCCTAGCTCAATCTTGTATTTATAATGGAAAAACTAAAATTGGAACATGTATATGTATTAGGTGTAGATTAAGTGGGTATATATGCATTGGAATTGAATTGGAAGTACTTGGAGGCTTATTGGTGGTCAAGGCTTGTTTTGGGCTGTTTTGATTGAGCTTGGAGGGGTTGTGTTTTTCTTGTGAGGCTGCCTTGGGTGGAATAACGTGATCGGCCAATGTATGGTTTAGGTTTTGTGCGTTTAACATGTAAGATTTTGTGAAAACTTAGGCTAGAGTACTATAGGATAAGTTGAAATGGATAAATGAGTTAAATGTTTAGTATTTGTGATGTTGATGAATAAATTGATATGGTGCATGTGTTGAGTAATTGATATTGGGAGTTAAAATATATGTATGTATACATGCTAGTATGATGGTGTTGAATGAAGGGTTTATGATTGTGGTAAAGTAATGGTATGGTTAAGATAGTGAATGATGTTTATTTGGATTGGTTGGTATTATTATGATGAATAATATTGTGATAATGGTTGAGGATTTCCATGATGATGATAAAATGTGAAATTGGATTAGTGGGTTGGTTGTGAACAAAATGTGTAAAGTTGGGAAAATATAATAGGATTGAGCTAAGGATGTAAAATGGTTGTATGATGGTGAAGGGTAAATTATGTTGATGATTTTGAGATGTTGAGCATGAATGTGACTGGTCTTTAAATGGGGAATGTCAGTTTTGGTAAAAATGGGGTTTGGTATATTTTGGCAAAAAGTGAATTTTTATGAACTTTGGTCGTCCATAACTTGCTCCACAAATTTTGGATGAAGAGGAGATTTGTTCTAAATTGAAGAAGGTTTTAAAAGCTTGAAAACGATATAAATTTTGCAGAAAACCGAGTTTTGTAGAGGAAGTTATGGACGTCGGAAAATTGGTGCGAAAAACTGAATTTTTGTAAGTTGCACAAGAACCAGGTTTTCTGATGTGTGCCTACGCACAAAGCCGTGCGCACGCACCCAATAGAAGTGAAAATCCACCTGTGCTTACGCACGCCCCGTGCGCACGCACACGCCAAGATGGGCCTTCTGTTGATGGTGCTAGCACAGGCGAGGCGCTTGCACACCCGGTGATGTGTGCGCACGCACGTACTCGTGCGCACGCACACGTTCTACTTTCTTGTTAAGCTGTGCCCATGCACAGGTGTGTGCGTACGCACACGTCCTGTTTTTCAGCACCTTTGTTTTTCTGTTTTAAACATGATTTTAAACTCTAAAACCCCTAATTTTGCCCTGTTAATCCTAGAATCTACTAGTAAGCTTAGTAAATAGCAGATGTTAGGATTTTAAGGTAACTTAGGAATGAAGAGGTAAATGTGATGAGTTATGTGAAAGGAAAGTGGTTATTGAATGAAGTAATGATGTCATGGCTTGATAAATGACTAAACAATGATTATGAACATTAAATGGTTTATGAATGATAATATCTGAGATACGAGTTTTCCTGGATAACAGAACCGTGGCTCATCACCACGTGTTCCAGGTTGAATCTCGATACTCTGTTGACCCTACGTCGTAAGGGTGACCGGGCACGTATAAATTCCCGGGTATGGATAGCCCCCATTGAGTGATTTATGAATGAATGTTTGAATGATGAATGATTATGTAATCTATGCATAGACTCATGGGGATGCGCAACGGGGGACAGTCTAAGATTTTTGGACTTGTCGGGTTGGCTGGATAGCCGACAGATGGGCCCCATCAGCCATAGGACAGGCATGCATCATGTGCATTTGTTTGTTTTGATTGCTATGCATTACTTGGGTTAACCTAACTGTATGTATACAACTTGCTACCTGCTATACTTACTACATGCACTATCTGCCTATTACTTGTGCATGAATTTGTCTGGTTGCTTGTCTTTGCTAAAGTATGGATGACAGGGGAACGGAGGAAGGGTGAGATGGTTTGATGTTAGGTTAGGTTTAAGATTGAGTGAGTATAGGCAGGTTCTGTATACCTACCCCTATTTATGCCTTCTGTTTAGAAACTAAGTTTTACAATTGTATGACGGGGTTCTAGGATTGCCTCTAGCATTCCCAGGACCTTAGTTATTATACGCATGGCACCTTTACCATGCTGAGAACCTCCGGTTCTCATTCCTTACTGTGTTGTTGTTTTCAGATGCAGGTCGAGAGGCTCCTCGCTAGGCGTCTGGATTTCCTGAAGCGGAGTAATCTGGGATATTTTGGGTTTTCTATTTACTTATATATATGTATATAGTACTTAGCTTGCTCTCCAATATACTTGATTACTTTGTTCCTCCTAGAGGTTGTAGGAGAGTTAGGGATTTGTTTCTGTATTTTGGAATATTCGGGATACTTATGTATATATATATATATGTAAATATTCTCCGGCCAGTCTTGGCTTCGCAGGTTGGGTCAGGAGCTAGTTTCACTGTATTTTTGGCACTCTTGTTACTCTTTTACTTTTCCTATCCTCAACTCTTAAGTTTCTTAGCACTTAAGTAATTCCATTTTCTCGAGCGTTGCGCTTTTTATCTTGCGATTTTGTTTTACCCACTTTTCAAAACTCCTAGTTTATTATCTTCTTTCTACTATTATAAGTATGTATTTTATTTTAGAGGTCATAGCGTCTCGCCACCTCTGTTTTACATCCTAGGTGTAAAGCTCTGCGTGGTAGGATATTACATTTTAAGATTTATGGAACAATAACAAAAAAATCTGGCCTCAACCCAAAATGCTTTCTTTTGTGCAAAATCGAAAAAACACGCATTATAATTAATCATGATAAATTATAATTATTTAAGTTCAACATTAAAACTCTCATGTAAAAGAGAAAGAAGGTCATTGCACTTCACTTTTAAGGTTATATCTCACTTTCAAAATAACAGATCTTGTCTTCTTCTTTTAGAAACACTTGTAAACTATTTTTGTGTGACAACACAAATCTACATGTGTAGAATTAAAGAATTACTATACCATATACACAAATCTTCTTCTATACCATATACTTCATCGTTAAAGAATTACTATTTCACCCTCCACTAAGTTATCATTACCCAAAAAGATGAGCAACATCCTTTGACAAAATATAACTTTATAAAATTTTTTATAGACAATTTATATGAATAAAAGAGTCAAAATCTACTCACTAAATATGTCTTAGTATTGAAACTAAAAAAATTTCTCAATCAAAACAAATTAGAAATATATCCATCTTTATACACTAAAAATAATATTTAACACAATCTCTCTTCTTGTGTTTTTAGTACTTGTAAAAGAAATAACTTAATCCTTTATTTATTTATGTGTTGTTTCTTTGGAGACATCTCATATGCAGTTTTTTTATCCTTATTATTTTAAAATTCATATACTTAAAGGATACTTGTCAAGTAAGTATTTTTAGTCTTTTCTTATTTTGACCTTTTATTTATTGTACACATTGAGAATTTTTTGACAGTTACAGTTTGATAACTGATGTTAAATTAATTTACTTATACTAAAAGAAAAATAAAAACTAAATACAGCTATAGCCTTAGTGCATTTAATTTCAAAATAAGTCAGAATATTTACAGGATGTATTCACTTATATTTTCAAATATGTCTCATTAAAATAAGTTTGACAAAAATGTCATACTTGTTTCAATCTTATGACATTTAATAAAGTACTTTTGTATTTTTTAAAAAAATTCCTTTACAATAATAACCCTTATTTTGAATAGAATATCTGTGAGTCTTTTGGAATCTCATATTTTATAATCATAAGACTTATACAATTTGAATAATCCCACTTCTCAAGGTTTAATTTTGCCATTTGAGACTTTATCTATAGAGAGGAGGACTTATTTGATCCTTATTGCAAAATCTAGATACATACATTAGCAAACTTAACCTTAAAACAAAACAATATGTTCATCTAAGTTACATATCATATGAATTTAAGGTCCATCACAAATACCTAGCATAATAATAATATTTTGTCTTTAAACAGAAATATTGATTTATACATAGTATTTTCAATGCAGTAATCAATCATTGATAATAAATTCTATAAACAATAAGTTTATCTTTGAACAAACTTATTTTTCACATGGAACTAAATAATGATTATATTTATTACCACAAATACGCATGTAATTCGACCAAGTATAGAACTTTCTTTGGGTCGATCCATATTCGCATAAATTACATACACATGAAATCATTTAGTGTAACTTGTCAAATATTCTCAACAAAATTCTATCAAACAAGTCTATCTTTGAATCGACTCATTATTCACATGAAAATTTGAGAATTATACCTATTTATTATCGCATATATTTTTTTTATCAATTGGTTAAATACTAACTTTTTTTGGACTAATTAGTGGTTGTATAATTAAATAAAAAATAATTATAAAGTTCAATGTTTATTATTTAGCCAAACAATAAACTTCCTTTAGGCCGATTATTGTAGTGTGGCCAAACACTTACTCCTGGATCAGCTAGCCTCCGATGAAAAGGTGATAGGACACTCTTCCCGCTATAACAGACTTTTGAAAAGTTTTGTATTATGTTTTTCTTGCGGATGCACGATAAAGAGATTGTGTCTGAGATAATTACTAAATGTATCATATTCTGGCATTATAACCGATAAATGAATGTACAGTCAGTAAGATAGGCATCAATTATCAAATGTATTTGTCTGAATTTTGTGGGTGTGCAAAATTATTTGAATTTACCTACTTGTTCACGTATATACTATTTGTATTATTTGAATTACTTGTGTCTTGATATGATTGATCTTGAAAGTTTTTTGTTTTTTGTGTGTCGAGTATGGGAAGGTGTTAGAGCTCAGTGAGACGTCAAGGTTTTAATTTGAATTGTGATAAGAAAGAAAAAGAATCAATTTTAGGGTTAGGACTCGTATCTCGTTACGTAGTTGTATTCAATTTTAAAATCTTACTAGAATTTGTGGTTGTTTACATTTCTTTTTTCAGATCTCAGCATATCTTAGCCTTGACAATTTATATTTGGTGAGTTAATTCTATTTTTTGTACTTATTCTAGTTTTAGTAGTCTTTTTTTTTTTTACTTTGTTCTTGTTGTTTGTTGCGTGAGTCTTGTCTTGAGAAACAAATTTTTTATTTATTTTATTTTATTGAATT